>NC_052058.2:82520077-82725077 GCF_903992535.2 Arvicola amphibius
TCATGCTACTGTGCTACCTTAAGCTTACTACTTACTACTGTGAATGAGAAAGTGAACTATGAAAATAAAATTAAGATGATGAATTAGGATGAAAAACATAATCAAAATAAATCTAAGAGTACTCTAAATCCTATTTTCTCACATAATCTTAGTCCATGTATCTATCTTTCTATCTCCATTTCCTTATCTTCTCAAAGAAAATGAAAGGTATGCTTACACTGGGGGTGGCAGGTGGGGGTGGTCTAAGCCATATAAAATAATCCATCAGATGTGCCAAGATTAATGACTTGCAAAGAAAACAATCAATTAATATCAATGGTCGTTTTCACTGTGAAAGATTTAAATGGCATCAGGGAGATAGCACAGTCAGTACAATTCTTCCCGTGAAGCATAAGGACCAGAGTTTAACCCCAAGAACCCACACAAACACTGCGGTATGTATCTGGTGTCCCAGTACTGGGAAGGCACACACATGGAAGTCCCTGTTGCTTCTTGGTCTGCTAACCTAGCCAATTCAGTGAATTCCAGGTCCAGTGGAGAAACCCTTTTTCAAAACCAAAGGTGGAGATTGGTTGAAGAAGACATCTGTATGTGCTCCATATAAATAATAAACACACACACACACACACACACACACACACACAAACCACATAAACACACACAGGAGAAAGAGACATACACATGAACATGCACATACAATTAAAGGTTAAAAATATTTAAAACCCCATATTATTGGAAAAATAAGCCAGAATATCATGACTAGATAAATAGAAGATTTTATATATATATATATATATATATATACTGAAGAAAACAAAAAGTAAACAGCCTTTATCTTTTATTTACTTTTATAGTCAAACTAAAGAACTCTGGTAGGGTGGCCACTGGTTAACAGATCTGTGCTTCCCTGGTAAGAGCTGGTACTTCAACTGAAGTGGCTAAGGGAAATTAATAAAGAAACAAGAACATTTAGAGTTGAGTTAAACCATGGAAATCATTTATTAAAGAGTTATTTATTTTCATTTTATGTCTATACATATTTTGTCTGCATGCATGTATGTGTAGCACATGTATGCTTAGTGTCCACAGAAAGCAAATCAGATCCCCTAGAACTGGAGTTACAAACAATTTTGAGTCTCCGTGTGGGAGCTGAGAATAAAACCTGGTCCTCTACATGTGCACCAAGTGTCGTTAACCACTGGAGCCATTTCTTCAACCTTTGTAAGACATAAATAGCAATGAGCTAAGAGGAGTTTGCATTAAATGGAGGTAGGTGTCTTGTAGTTGAAACACCTTTTTTTTTTTTCAGAATTCCTTAAGCTGAAATGGCTGCCACTGGCTGAAGTTTTTATTGTGATAGCACTGACAAGCCGCATGTTTGAAAAAGCCCTCACATCATTAACTGTAGCAGCGGTTAGCACTTAGGAAATTCCTGCTGGGTGATAGACATCGCCAGTGGGTGTTTGTTTAGCACAATGAGCTATGGAGTATTGTCTCTATCAGGTACAGAAACTGAGCGAGCTAACGAATTTCCCTAGAAAATTCTTTCCATGAGAAACCAGGGTTTCAGAAGCTGAAGCTAACTTGGGGGCAAAGAGACACAGAATATGGAGGTGCTAAAAACTAGAAAGTTGACTGGAAGATTGGATTAAAGAAAATTGTTATGTCTATGTGACTTGTCCAAAGCCCAGCTCTGACTCCACGAACCTTATAAAGACCAATATCATGTTCAAGGGCTCAGCAGAAAGGTTTGGTTTTAGGCACTTAGGATAAGTGAGAAGGTTCGGAAGTGGTCCTTAAATAATAGTAGGAGTCCCTAAGACTTATTCTGTGGAGTCATGCAAGATTAACAAGGCTTGTCGGAGCATAGCTCGTCATTAAAACTAAGATCTGTTGACATGCTTTCTGACGGCTCTTTTTAATTCACCTCCTCCTTGGATTCATTAAATGATACAGGTAAACATATGTCACAGTGCAACATTTTGCCATATGCTACTCTCTAACAAAGACAGACAGAGGCTAAGAAGAGAAGTCACAGAATTTATTTCACTCACTTTGCCCCATTTATTGAAAATAGATTTTTTTCTCATGTTATATATCCTGATTATGGATTTCCCTTCTTCTACTCTGTCCACTTCCTCCCTACCTCCCTTCCCATCCAGATCCTACTACTTTCTGTCTCTCATTGGAAAACACGCAGGCCTCTAAGGGAGAATTGATAATAAAATAAGATATGATAACAAAAACTAACACATTAGAATAGGATAAAACGAACAAAGAGAAGAAAAAGAGCCTCAGAACGGGCACAAGAAATAAATATAAATGCAACTTGGGAATCCCATGAAAACACTGAACTGGAAGCCATAAAATATACAGAAAAGACCTATAAAAAAGAAAACTAAATATATAAATTAAATTTTAAAAAGAGTTATTTTTTAATAAAAAGCCCTGACACAATATTATGAGATAGGAAACCTCTAAAGATATCACTGAGTGTATTTGCTGTTGGCATCTACTGCTGGGCATGCAGTCTACCCTTAAGAGTAATTTATTTACCTGGTGAGACTCCCTCTGAGAAAACTAAATTTTCATTTGCAAATGGTTAAGAATTAGAGACAGTTTCTGGGCTAGGGATCAGGGCATGTGTCAATGTCTTCTTTCAGCTCTAGGTGTGAACCTGTGCAGGTACTGTGCATGCTGCCTCAGTCTCTGTGAATTCATACGTGCCTCCATTCTCTTGTGTTGGAGGGTCTGCTTTCCTTGTTTTCTTGAGTGAATTATAGTAAGAACTTGCAAAGACAGGTGAAAAGAGTCTTGTGATGTCATTATTATGGCTTCAGCTTCCTGTCACCCTCGATGGGACAGTGAAGAAGAGTGACGAGGGCAATTGTCTTCACAGTCGATGGGCAAGATGAAGCATGACTTTCCCATTGCCAAACATGTCCTTCTAAGAGCAAATGGTACATCTGGGAGCTACTTGCATTTTGTATCTTCATGAAACCAGAATGATTTTACAGGAAACTGTATCCTCAGACAAGACTGTGTGTCTGTAACAGTCAGGGGGCTAAACTTTAGGAGTATGGTTTGCCTTAATCAATATGCAGCATGCCACTGTTAATAAAAATATAACTGTTTTCTCTGCTTGTTCGCCTTCATAATTGCTTATTTCTTTTTTGAAGTCAATACTTAAAGTGAAAAAGAAAAGATGGAAAGAACATTTGATTCTTGGATCTAGCATGGAAATGAGCCTTATCCAAATTTGCAAAGGAATGTCTATTGTTGTAATTAGGGCTTGAAAGCTAATTCAGAGAACAAAATCAAACTTGACCTTTTCTTGAACTGAACTGAACTTTGGAGGTTCAGAGGAATTCAGTTCGCTTCTTGGAGCCTTGAAATAATATGCTGTTTTTAATTATAATGACTGTCATAAATAGTTCATTGTCATAATTCCATATTAACTAGGCGTGCGTCAACTTTGCCCTGCTTAGCGCAGTATTTCATGCCTCTTGCCTTTTAACCTCCTTCACTTCACTCATGCTTTATGTCTTTAAATGGTTCAGCCATTCAACAACAGGGCCAGTAAATATAAATAGCAACAATGAGATACAAAGGGTTAGGAACTTGAGGGAAAAAAAAATCTTACTTTAGGAAAAAAATAGTGTAGACAACCAAAGAGAGGTCAAGAATCCTCAAAGTATTTGACATGCTCCTTCCCCATTGGATGACCGAGTAGGTAGAGGAATGCTCATCCATGAGCATTCAGTTTTCACTCTGTGGTTCTCTTTGCTTCTATTGCAGTTTGAGAATTAATCCTATGACTATATTCTAAATTCTTAAAATTTTACACTGGTACACATGTCATTTGCCCACTAACTTTACCTTTGTCTTTTCAACTTCTCTCAGAGTCTCTCTTACATAGTTCTTGGTCTCTACTCATTCTGAATTTACAATTATGCAGTTGGTTCCATTTGTTAATAATGACTATGATTATGAACTAAATATTTCTCTTTGAATGTTCCTAGATATTTTCCCAGTGAGAAATGGGGTGACTTAGACTTAGAAAAGGCAATGATCACCAACCCTCTTCTGATGCATTAGGTCTGCCAACGTATAAAGCTCTACATCTAATTACCACCAGGCATGCCCTTCATTTTTTTTACTTTATTTCTTATTGTTTCCAGTCACAATTAATCAACTCAACACATCAACTCCTAATCATTTTCAGGATTTTCTTTCTCTTGGTATTTGTATATCCAGTATTTTACTACTTTGAAATTTATATCAATTCGTGCACTTTCTTTTATATGTCTCCCGTCAGAGAAATACTAGATACAATTAATTTTATATGATTAAAAGCTGTATTAAAAAGCACTAATTCCAGCTTCAGTTGAGGCATCATGCATGTTAAGCAATGTTTTTATAGATTTGATGCTACCCCCCATTCTTTTTTATTTTTTATTATGTGTATGTGTATGGATCTGTGCATGTTAGTGTGGTGCCCACAGAAGCCAAAGGGATGCATCAGGCCCTCAGGAGTTGGAATTAGGGATGGTTGTCAGCCTCATGATGCGGGTACTGGAAGAACAGTATGTGCTCTTAACTTAGCCATCTCTCCAGACTCAGCGAGTCTTAATTGTAAGAGGACTTTGAGGTGGGATTTCCTTCTGTATGCTGTGATTACCACTGATTAATAAAGACATATAGCAGGACAGAACAGAGGTAGCTGGAGAAAACTAAACTGCTAGGAGGAAGAAACCGGAGACAGAAGACGCCATTTAGCCCCGCCGGAGACAGATGCTCAAGTGGAACATTACCTGGTAAGCACAGGCACGTGGCGATACACAGATTAATGGAGATAGGCTAGTTTAGTATATAAGAGTTAGCCAAATATACGCTTAAACTATTAGCAAAATAGTACTGCAAATAATATGGTTTCTGTGTGATTATTTTGGGGTTGATTAGCCGGGAACTAACAAATATTTTCCCACAACAGAACTTTGCTCTTATTTTTGACAAGAAAGAAAAAAAAGAAAGAAGGAAGGAAGGAAGGGAGGGAGGGAGGGAGGGATGGAGGGTGGAGGGAGGGAGGGAGAGAGAGAGAGAGAGGGAGGGAGGGAGGGAGGAAGGAAGGAAGGAAGGAAGAGAAAGAAAGAAAGAAAGAAAGAAAGAAAGAAAGAAAGAAAGAAAGAAAGAAAGAAAGACAGACAGACAGACACATATATCCAGGCTTCAGAGCCAAGACTACCTACAAGTACCTACATGGTAGGACAGTCTAGTAACAAGCTACCTCCTATAGAATTAGGTTCCAGGTGCCTATTTGCAGGTTTGGACTCTAGGCCTGCCCCCAGTGGACTCTAGTGCCAGATGGTGCCCATCATCCCAGATGGCAGGCTCATGTTAATCAGATGAGCCTTTATGAACTCAGGCTGCAGGCATGCTTATGCGGATTCCAATATTTACATACAAACACAGGGAGTAGGCTCACTCCTATCAGAACCCAATGCCAGATGCACACCCTGGACCCAGTTTCCAGGATTGCAGATCTGTGCAGCAAGCCTATCTGAAGTTAGTTTCTTCTACTCTTTTACCTTCAAATCATTATCCAGGCATGCTGGGGGTAGAGATGGGGCAGGGAGAGCTTTCCCTAGTTATACTAGTAGGTAAAGGCTAGAAAACATGCCTAATCTGTAAATACCAGACGAGATGAAGTGGCGTACAAATGCAGAAACACCAATAAAAAGCTAGAAAGAAGCCCAAAGCCTAGAAAAGCATATCGCTGCCAATGGAATAAAATGAGTCACCAGAGAAATAGGAGAAATTTATGAATTGATTTACAAATTATTCAAAATTATCACTAAGACATTCACCAGGCTGGAGAAGAACACGCTAATTCAACAAAATCAACTAAGTAATAAAAAATAATCTCTGACAAAAGTAGTTTGAGAGAAACCAGAAAAACCCAAAGAAATCACCTAATAGAAATTCTAGAAATAAGATATTAACAGTGCAAAATATAAAACAGGGATTGTGTTCATTCCTTTGTCTTTCTGTGATGAACTCTTTGACATAAGCAGTTTAAGAGATAAGGGATTTACTCCAATTCATGATTGTAGAACAATCTTTTCATGGATGGGCAACCCCTCGGGTGAGGTTAAACAGCACGGCAGCAAGGATGTATGGAGAAACAACCATCTATATGGTACACAGGGAGCAGAGAAAGAGGAAAGTACCAAAGTAAGTTATGCTTTTCAAATGCATGGCTCCAAATGAGCTCATCACTCCACTCGGGTCTGACACCCTACAGTTCTACCCTGTTCCAACAAAATTCAAAAAATTTATCTGGTGGTGGAATCATTTATTAAGACAAAAATGCTAAAGGTTTAAGCATTTTTGGAAACACTCTATTGAGGATAGTTTATGAGTCTTCTATCTACTTCTCAGTCCAATGTTAACTACCACAGAGATCTTTGTATTGTTGCAGTGGAAGAAATAAACAGATCATTTCATGTTTCCAAGAAAATCTCTTAAAAGCTTCTTCTTCTGTGTTGGGTATCAAGACAAGGAAGCTCACTCTTACCACCTCCTTGAAATGCAATACTAGTGTGGGAGTTAGAAGCATAGACCTCTATGTCCAGATTTTTTATATGGGTTCTGAGGACCCAAAATTTGGTCCCCATGCTTATACAGCAAGCATTTAATACACCAAGAAATCTTCCCAGTCCCTCTTCTTATCTTAAAAAAATTATATTTATTTATTTGATGTGTGTGTTTTGCCTGCATACGTGTATGGGCATTGTATGCATGCCTAGTGCCTACGGACCTCACTCTTACCAGCTACTTTCAATGTACTACTGAAATCCTAGACTAAGATTCAAGCAAGAAGAACCAATATGAGCTATTCAAATCAGAACAGAAATTATGTAGTCATCTTTGTTCAGATGTAATATATATCATATGTACAAAACCACAAAGACTCCACAAAAGAGGCTATTAGAACTAGGAAACAGGGAGACTCAGAAGATCGAGTAAATATACATATGACAGTTTCATTTCTATACAGTAGCAGCAAATAAGATAAAAATTAAATTAAGACATTAATTCCATTTATAATGAAATAAAAGTAATAAAATACTGAGTGTAAAATTAACTGGGTAGGTGAGGGACTCACATGTTGAAAAATTTAAAAATCTGCTTAAGAAGTTAAAGAAGCACTATGAAAAGACCAAACCTAAGAACAATAGGAGCAGGAGAAGGAGAAAAATACTAGCTCAAAATCCCAGAAAATATAGTTCACAGACCCAGAGAGGCTAAATAACAAGGAGGGCTAAAGATGTCATGTGCTCAGAACAGGGTTTGCTATGGGCGATTGAAACAAAAGAGACTGGGGTTGCTGGTAAGGAAGACTAATATGTATTGACTATTGCTGATTGAAGCAGGTGGTTCAAATGCACATATTTCCAATATGAATAAGTATTTACATAAAGACAGATGGCATACACATCTATCAAGTAAGGCACTGTGATACAAGTAGTCAGTGGGCTTATAACAGTGGATCTAATTATGGAATTTATAATCATGAAAGGATAAACAGGTTTTATATATAGGAAATTTCTGACTATACCAAAAGATAGCAAGTAACAAGGCCATGGCACAAGGCACTGGCTTTGGAGCAGGCAAATAGCAGGCCAGAAAAACCTTCCCAGTAAAGGTAACACTTACTTTTCTGTTGCTGTGATAGATCATCACCACCCGGATTGACTTATTGAAGAGATAACCTATTTTTGCTTTTATTTCAAGAAGCATAAGAGTATATCATGGTGGGAGGCATGGTAGTAGATGGCAGGCATGAAGGCATGAGCAGGAGGCTCACATCTTCATTCAGAAGAACTCTTTTCCAATCCAACCAGTGAGCAATTGATCTAAGGAAGGCAGAACAGGCCATGGACACAAACACTTATGTTGGGGGACCCACCACCACCTGTATCTCTAAGAGGTTCCAAGCGGTTGTCCTCTTACAATGTTCAAAGATCATGGGTTAAAGGTAATAAAGTCCTGTTCCAGTGCTCCATTCATTAACTGAGCGATTACGATAGCTTGACTTAGAATCCAAACTTAGCATGACCTTGGCGAATGAAGTTTGCCGACAGAAATAAGAATTGAAACCAGAAGTAGATTTTGTATTCCAAATGAAATCCAGGGCTTTGTTTGCTCTTTTCCTTTTTTTGAAGCTGTTTTTAAATAAATCATTTTAAAATAAATATTAAGGCTAGAAATTTAAATCAAAGTGGTAGTTATAAGCACAGTAGCCCTTCGCCCAAATGTAAAGATGGCTGAACCTAGCGCAGGCTTCTGGGAGTCCTGCTGCGCCCAACTTCCCTCCTTGCACAGTGAGCCATCAGCCTCGTCTCCATATGAACTCGCCTCAGGACAACTCTGTGGTGCTGCAAACCCTAGATATGCTTTCAAAGCCAAAGCAAAGGCGTGGCCTACATTAGGGTTTAAATAAAATTAAACAGAGTAAAATTCCCTTCCCAGTATTTACCCAAACTGCCTTGTCCAGATGTTCCTCCCAGGGTCAGGGAGCAGTGGTTTGGCTCTCCTCTTGTCTTCACGCTACAGGGCTGTGATCACCCATAAGGACCACAGCTGCCCCATCCCATCATCTTTGCCCTATGCCACCCCACCTTTGGCTTTCTGGAGCTTTTCTACAGGAAGCCTTATACAGAGAAGAGAGAGAGTTTTGTGTGGAATCCTTAGTTACCAATTCACCCTAAACCTGGCTTCTCATGAAACCTGAATGTTCCATTGGTCTTTGCTCTGAAGTTCATGGATCAACAGTAGCAGGTCAACCTACAATTTCTAATTTTTCTGAATCTCAAAAACCATGTGTGTATTGGTTCAGAAAGGTATTTTACATGTTTCCTGTAATCTTTGGGATAAGCTGCTTTTCCATCTGCTGCTGAAGAGCTGGGTTTTGAAATTTAGTGTTGTAGTATATGGACATTCTATTATGAAGGGGAAGCCCAGCCAATCACCTTGTTTGTAAGGTGTGTCCCCCTTAGGCTAATATTTACTTATAAAATCTTGCAGGCGTGAAGCCCACCTTCTCTTTTTGTTTTCCTGCACTCCTCGCTGGAACCTTGGATTTGTAAATTCCCTTTTCTTTCCTTTATTAAAGCTGAATATTATATATTAAAGCTAGTTTGATTAATCATAACTGCCAATCAACCACGCCCCTTCACTATCATTCAAGGTTAACCTATGATCTTTGAAATTTTTAATCTTTTTTGTTTAAATTTAGTCTCTCTCTCTCTCTCTCTCTCTCTCTCTCTCTCTCTGTGTGTGTGTGTGTGTGTGTGTGTGTGTGTGTGTGTGCGTGTGTGTACGCATGTGTGTACGATGTGGTTCAAGTATATATGCCAGGGCACACATGTGGAGGTAAGAGGACAACCATGTGGGTCCATTCTCTTCTTCTGTCTTTAAGTAGGTCTTGGGAATCACACTCAGATGGCCATGTTTTCCCAGGATACATCTCCACATGGTGGTCTATCTCACTTGCCCCATTGTTGCAAATTTTTAAAAAGATTTATGTTTGTATGTATGTATGCACATGTTTGCATGCGTATACGCTGCACAGTCATGGAAATCAAAGAGGGTGATGAATCTCCTTGGAGGTAGAGGTATAGGTGGAGGTGGATCCCCCAGCTTGAGTGCTGGGAACTAACCTCTGGTCCTCTACAAGAGCAGAATGTGCTTTGCTTTAAAAAGCTGAGCCATCTCTCTAGCACATTTTTCCAATTTTATTATACTTTGAGAATGCCGTAAAAATATTCTCAGTTAAAATAATGTTTGAGGACACCAGTTTTAACTGCCAACACTTTCATTTCTTATTAGAAGTGAGATATTTCTCTTTGAAAACTACATAAAATAGTACTATAAAATGAAACCACGCAACTTTCGGGGCCTCTTCTGCAGGACTGAGTTTCTCTCATTTGCAGTGAGTTTATGCCTACTTAGACTGCACTGAGAAACTGCTTTGCCCCCCAACTGCTCATAAATCGCATACTATACCAACGTTGTGAATCAAAACCTCTTCGGCTAGTGGATAAAGAGCAGTGTTTTGTAACACCGTGACTTGTAAAATACCATGAATTATTAAACACGGGGCAGCCAGCTGACAAACACATAAAGAGAGCCAACAAGTCAGGCTTTCTCCCTAAAAGGATTCTCAGGCCCCAAAGGAACACTTTGGTTCTGAAGTTGGGTGTTGTAGTGAGGGACAAGTGGATTCATTTTGAAGATGCAAAAAGATTTTAACTTTGTGAGAGAAGCTAAAGCTAGATGCACTTGATCCAAGAAAGATATGAAATAGTAACATCTGGATAATACTCTACACCATGTTTAATGTATACAATAATGTAAACAATAGTTTAATTTTTAAATAGTGTAAATTTGCTAGAGATATACTGTGTGTTTGGCAAGAGAAAATAAAGCAATAGAGGTTTTGGCTTGGTTTTAGCTGCTACCGCAGCAAGGAATAAATGTTATTATTGTTTTGACTTTAGTAATAAGGAACACGTGAGATTTTATTTTGCCTACTCCTGCCCCTGCGGTATTTACAAAGTTATGTATTTAGCTCTGTTTAAACTCATAAGTCTGGACATGAGGCTAGAACACTACCCAGTCTTTATGTTACCAAATTTCTTGACTCAGAGAATTGTGTCAGATTTTCTTTTCCTCAAGATCTAAGGGAGTTTAGTTTACAAAATTCAAAATGAATCCAACAAAAATAAGTCAGAAACAGATGAGTTGTCCTCATGTGTCCTTCTGCCCTCTTCCTGGGCTATTTTTTTTTCTTTTTTACTGGTAACGTTGTTGCTCTGAGGTTTCTAAAATGTCTTCCCTGGCTGCTATTTACCTTCTGAATACCTTGTCATGTGGAAGCTTTAATTCTTCATTGACACAGTTTTGAATGACGTGTCAAGCAGAATGTTCTGGATTCACAAGGAGGTGATGCCATCCCTTGCGTCCACAATGAAAGAAGAAATAACCAACAACATTGCTGCTGGAATGACGAGCACGACTAAAGTCCTGATGTTAGAGTACTTTACTGCGCAGATGTCCAACAGCAGGACAGTCTTGTCATCATGAAGGGAAAGGAGGCCAGGGAGATGGCTCAGCGGGTGAAGGGTACCTTGCTGCACAAGCCTGGAGACCAGAGTTCAATACCCTGAACCCCATAAAGGTAGAATTTAAAAAACTGACTCAATAAAATCACCCCTTAAAGTTCACACAGGCTCCATGGCACACGTCCTCACACATACACATCATGCATGTCAGCACACGCACACACTAATTTTAAAGAGGGGTGGCAATGAATCACCTGAGAGTTCCACTGGATAGCTTTTCCTAGGAAGAGTGTCTACCTCTGGTCAGTAGAAGTAATTTTAGTCCAAAGAGCAAATGCAAGATAAGAAGATCTATCCAGAAAAGCAAAACATCACTTGGAATGCAAGGGTTCCCAGTGAGCTCATGAGGTTGCTCTCATTCTGGGGAGTGTATATAGAAGCAGGACTGGAGTCACTGCTTCCGGGACAAGATCCCCCCCGGAACAGCTGGGCCCAAATTAAGGGACCCAATTACACTGGAAAGCTTTCTGACTAAGCCTTTGGTCAGCGAGAGACTAAAGGTTCACTGACTGTGAGGGGGATGAGGGTGTGTTCCGCCCTCCTCCCTGATGCTAACCCCAGCCTTAGGGAAGCCCTGGCTCTGCTCTGCCTTCTCTCCAACAGACTCACAGTCATGCTATACCCACAGTTGCTCTGGCTTCCTTCAGGGAAAGAAATGCAGAAAGCCTCCCTCCTTTGGTTTTAACTGAATTTTGAATTTGTTCATTAATGTAAAAATTTTAGTCATTTTCTGTAAATAATGAGAATTCTTGTATTTTTGAACCTGTAACATTTCAATATTGAAAAAACACCTCAGAACACCCAACACCAATTTGATTTTCCACAAACTACCTTTGAATATGATCTTTTCCATGTGGGAAGATGGCTCCCAGACCTCTGGGAACACCTCAAGGGGACAGCCTTGGTAATCAACTTGCCAACATGCTTGCTATATCATTCCTCAGCAATTCTTATTTTATTCCCAAGTACATCTTGAGTCATTTCCCTCTAATATAAATATATTATATTACTAATACATATGAGTAATATATTTATATTATATATTTATTATATATATATATATAATATATAATTTTTCAAAACAGAGTTTCTCTGTGTAACAGCCCTGGCTGTCAAAAAAAATTACTCTGTATACCAGGCTGGCCTCAAACTCACAGAGATCCACCTGCCTCTGCCTACCAAGTGCTGGGATTAAAGGCATACCCACCACCACCCAGCTTGATATTTCTTTGGTTGAGCCAATCAGTGCAGCCCAATGTCTTCAAGTACCCACTGGCATCTCTGCTTCCTCCAGGACCCACTCACCTCACAGAATTCAGAATGTGCTCAGATTTAATTATGCACTCACCCTTGTTGGCTTAGGGATATCCCCGTGCTCTTGATGTGCATCTACAAATCTGCACACAAACCTTCTCCCGATTCCCCTCCCCTCTCCCTCTGTACTATATTCCTTGTTGTTCATTTTGTTAGAGTAATCATGGGCATGTTACTTTTTCAATGTGCCAAGCTTCTTGCTTCCTTTCAGCACATTCATTTACAAGAATTGAAAACAACCACGTGACCAAGTCAACTGCATCCAGCTAGCGGGGTTTTATCTTCTTACCCTGAGTACAATTTTCTCAAGTACTCTAATGTCGTGGCTAGTGTATATATTATCATCAAAGCCAAGGACTTCATAACAGTCATCAGCCTTCTCTGGCCTAATGGAAACAGTGGGCATTCTTGTGTACTTCCATCATGGGTTTTAGAGGAATCTGATGGTTGTGGGCATGATAGGAAACCACACTGCTGGCAACGCTCAGTTTATTGCTAGTTCTGTCACTTACTCACCGTGTAACCTTGAGGAAGTGCTGAAACCCTCTAAGACTTAGTCCTAAATGAAACATCAGTGTTCTAGTCTACTGTGCAAAAAGTGCTTTGCACGGTGCCTGGAACACAGATCAAAGGAATAGAGCCTGCAATTATTATCTAGCTCAACAGACCACATTTACAAAACCATGATTGTATATAATGACATAAAATTAAAATTATTATTTGGGAAAAATAAAAACAATCTTTCCAATGCACGCAAACAATTTTTAAGTGATTTTTATTTGATTATCCTTTGTGCTTGAACTCTGGGTTGAGCACAACTTGATCTCAAAATAATGATTTAAACTAGTGGAGGGAAAAACAGGCAAATTGTCCCCAGGCTGTAATTGTGATAAATTTAAAATGTGTTCTGAGTGATACATTGACCCAAATTCACTCAAGTCGTTCTAATTATGCTGTTGTTTATTACTATGACAAATGTTTTGACCACAGGATTGACACTAAAAACAAGCGGAGGTTTTGTTAACTTGCTGTAAATTTAAAAAGTGTGTGGGCTGTGTTTTGAGCAGCTCTAATAATAGTAGGATCATTTTTAAGCCCTAAGACATGCACGGGTAGACAGTTATTTTTGTTTAAAAATGTATCTTGTAATTGGATAAAGATATTTTAGGTTTTTGTTTCTCATAATGAATTGAGACAGTGTGGGAAGCAGCGTGCATCTACAGGGTTCCAATGACCTTCAGGGAATGAAGACCAGCTTTCTTCTGCAAGCAGACAGCAGAATATTGGCACATGGGAAAGATGGGAAGGGGCCTCGGGAGAGGAAGCACAAAAGGCACCTGCCGATGTTTCTTTGTGCCAGCTGCCATTTTGAAGACAAGACAGGCGTCTCTCAGACATTTGGCCTGTAATTAATAACCAAAACAAACAGAAAATGATGATTTAAAATAAAATTCCTTGTGACTCTTGAAGGTAGGAAGGAGAAAGTGTTGATAGCCACCTTGCTGCCCACTATAGGGTGGGGAGTGCCAGCAGAGGTTTGTAAAGGACTCATATCCTCCATTTTCAGAGTTTTCCTAAAACAGCAAGCACTCCCCCAGAGTAGCCAAGCTGAGGCCATGGTGACCGACAGGACACACACCCCTGTTCCATCCTGGATACAGACTTGTCTCTTTGGTTCTAAGTTCAGGAACCACATTTAATCAATAACCTACCTGATTTATAAGGTAACATTTTCCCTCTGATTTTCCTCCCACAAGCGCTTGCCATTAAATAGTCTTTCGTAAGTACTAGACAGGGGTTTCCCAGGCTAGAAGGCAATAACAGAAACTCTTGATGGAAGGCTAAAGCATACACAGCCTTGGACTCACCCCAGACCTAGTGATCCTGTTAAATCCTTCCTCCAATTTGTGAGCTACCGTTTGTCGTTGTTGTTGTTGTTGTGTTGTGATTGTTTTTAAAAGATGCCTAAATCTGAAATTCCAGCACAGAGGAATATAACAGTTATGTGCCTATTCATTTTTAAGCCCTAGAAATGATAAACAAAGTCTCAAGCATATAAAACTCGACCAGTAACATCTGCCAGATAGAAGGAATGAATGAACAGAAGGCAACATTCTGATACAGCGCTGACCAGGCCGGGCTCTGCCTGCCACACTCCACAGCCAGCCTTTCTAGGTGGGAGTGTGCAGGACACAGAGAGGGGACTGGGGACAACTTCTTTGCAGGAGTGGTTCAGGGTACAAGTTGGCTGAAGAGGAAGAAGCCATGCTTTCTTTGGATTAGAACACTGTGAAGGGCCCAGCAATTCCTGAAGTCCTGCAGAAGGGGAGTGTGCTGTTTGCAAGGCAGAACATTCAGCTCCAGCCTAGAACGGTTGACTGGAGAGTTCTTATTGATTCCAAAGGAATAGTTCAACTACTTTGTAGCCCTGTTCCACCAACTCCTACATCCTATGAGAGGACTTCTTTACAGCCTGCTTTTAAATTTTTTTTTAACTGAGAATTTTCTCAGTTACCTTTAGTGCCCACACATGCAGCTTAAGTAAGTGGGGCAGGATTACTTCAGTGGAACATGTTTCTGTTAGCAACCTGGCTTACTCCTTAAAATGCTAGAACAAACCCAGTGGCTGATCTTAGCTGTGTGTAGCTCCTGGTGGGTATTTTTAAGAAGGTGCGTTAGCTGCCATCTTGAAGAACAGAGGTGGAAAAGCAGCGAATGCAACTGAGCACAGACACAGAACTGGTCCTCTCCCTTTATCCATCCATCGTCCTCTCCCCTTCACACTTCCTCTATTCCCACTGGCTTACCTGGCGGTGTGAAGAAAATCCTCGCTTTGCTTTGACCCACTTACCAATACAGCAATGTCTTTCTGCAGTGACAAACACAGGGCACAGGTAACTCACCTTCCCACTGGGATGCCATACTCTGACTCTGGAGTTTTTAAAACTGACTCTCTGGCAAGCTCCAGGATGTTCACTGGTTTTCCTTTAGTCTTTCTACACTGTGGAGCACATATAACTCACCAAGACCACCAGCATAGTTCTTTCTTCTTGCCATATCAACAGGATAACACTGACTTAATGGGTCAGTGAGACTTTCTCTGGGAGATACAGAGGGTTCAAATGTGTGAGACCACAAGGCAGGATGCAAGGATAATTGGCGTCACTCTTTGTTCAGCGTGAATGTCAGTTCTGTCTATCGGATCCGCTTTGCTAAGTCAGAGAAAGAGCAGGTTTGTCCAGCCACTGTTAGCCCACTATGTAACTGAAGCTGTATTAATCTGCTCTGGCAAACATACTGCTTGTTGCGTGGCAGAATTCTCCTACCAAACATCTACATGCTTAGCAGAATTTGTGGTCACGTGTGCTTTCCCTGAACATTATCATTACAATCTTCGGTAACAGCTTCTTGACTCCACTTGGTTCATAGCCAACCTACGCCCTCAAGAAAATGGATCTACCGGTTACTCCCCTTCTATCCCTGCACCAATGTTTCTTAATCTTCATCGTTCATAATATTAACATATATAGCACAGATCTATGCTCTTCTTCATTGCAAAGAAATCTTTTGGCCAAACTTTCTCTGCCATTTCTCTTTTCCTGTTTGTGCCAAAGCTCCATGCGTCACTATGACTTATTTCTTTCCAGCAGCCCTCTTTCAAACACACGCCAAACAGTCTTCTACTGCCTCCACTTTAATAAACAGTTCTGCAAAGGGACTAGTCTCTATACTGGCTCTAACAATCAGATCTCAACCTTTGTCTTAATTGCCCTAATGAAACATCTGATGCAAATGACCCCTCTGTCCTTCCTAATATATTTCATTCATCAATTTGTTTTGTTTTGTTCCCATACATGGGCTTACAGTTTGAGTTTTGTGTAAATCTTCTCCCTTCTCTGTGATCTCTGGGCTTCTTTTTCTCTACATACGCTTCCTCCATCTTGTTCATAAATATAGTCTTCTGGCTTCAATACTATCTGTATGCTGATTTACATCTACCGACCAGTACTTTTCTTTAAATTCCAGATCCGCATATCAAATCTGTATGAACTATATTTAAAGGGATGCTTGATATTAATGTAAAATTCAATAACAACAAAAATACTGGTTCTTCTACAGTATCAGCGAATCTCAATTACAACTTTCCACAAATACATATTAAATAAGCAAATACTTTAAAATTTTTATTTTAAAACAATATTGACAAATGTCAGTTTTTAAAAAGTATTTTAAGCATATGATTCCACAAAAGAAGAAATCCACAGAGAAAAATATGAATAAATGGCCCATTCAACTATGAAAAGACAAAAATTATAATGAAATAGGTTTTTGTAACCATATATTGGATAAAAATTAAGAAGTCAGACAACACTGTAGGATAGTAAGATATTGTAACATAGTCAGTCATTCTATTTTGGAGAATAATCTGCAATGCTTAATGAAAGTATAAAGTGCACAGCTCATGGCTCAGCAGCCCCGCTAGCTGCAGCCACTTGAGAGGGTACTGCCTTTGACCTCAGGAGATAGAAGAAACTGGAACTGCTACAAGTAGCAGCTGACGACAGAGCAGGAATTTTGAACTGCAGAAGATTAATTAGTAATCTGAGAGACTAAGTGAAGACGTTTTGAGATGTAGTAGAAAACATGCAGAAGAGGTGGAATATAGTTTATTAAGATAAACAGAATCAAGGAATTGAAAAAGTGACATATGAGCAGCATCATTAATTATTGAGAAATATGATGATATTGTCTGTGGGTAAAAGCTTATGCGCAAAGCAATGCCATGGAGGTTGCCTCTGTGAGTCATGGCAGGAAGTAGAAGATCATCTACAGATCTCAAAATAATATATAGCACACCAGGGAGAAAGCCGTGTTAATGCTAAAAGAAGAAGGGATGACTCCCATGCCACTCACGGGCAGCTCCTCAGCCAATGTGTTTTAAATTGTTGGTTATAAAGATGAAGATTTCATAATTTAATGCAGAGAATCATACTGTCAATCTTTACCAATTCCTTTACTAGCCATCTCGAAGTCATCAGGAACGATTCATAGAGAAAACATAAAGCCTGACAGGTAGGCTGCCCTGTGGCCTCTCCATCACTTCTGAGTCAGGCGGGTCTGTGGTCCCCACATCACTCACATGTGATCACCTGAAGAGGAAGGTGTGACGCTATTGCTCTCTTTACATTGAATTTGAGGGTGTGATAAGATAAAACCAAAGCCATGTTGAGAGGAAGTAATCAAAATTCATCTTTCCTCTTTGAGTTTAAATTTGTTGTCCTAACTGTATATCGTACCTGGAAAAACTCTAGCATGCTGAAGGGAAGGACCGAAGAGGAAAAGGCAGAAGAACTTCAAGAAGCACATTAAATTTGTTTAGGTTGAAATCATCACTTAGCAGGGCTCGAACCTTTGAAATGAAGTGAGGACAAAGTGGTAGCACCAATTGCCAAAGGTTCACACTGAACACAGAAACATTACATTGGGTAGTAGTACTAGTGATTGCTGCTCCATAGGACACCTGGCTCCCATTTCACTGGGACCTCCTCGACTTGACCGTGCTATACTAAGAAGAACTCTTTCTGCTTTTACTATTACTGGCAATTCATAGTCTGAAATATTCTTTAAGGAGCCAATACTGGGCCAAACATGCATGTGGTGTTAAAGGTAGATTAAAATATATTTTAATTAAATATATAAATTAAAGTTTCTTGGGATGTTTTAAAGAATGTGTTTGAAGTTACATTTTCTTGAAGTTTGGGAAAAATATATTTTGAGCTTAGGTGACTAATAGAAAAGACAGTTGTGGATGTACGGTCATCTTCCCTGTGATCTGTCTTACTCTTTCAAGAGCATTTACAGATTCCAGGGCAGCCAAGTAATCATCATATGGCAGCACCTCTGTATAGTAAAAGTGTGTACTGGAAAGTCAGCTAGGGCTCAGCTATAGCTTTGGTTTGAAAAGGAATCATCTATAATTTTCACAAGTGATATAAAATTCTCAAATTTGTCTTGACAGTTGTGCCCTTGATTACTAAAGAGGCGAGCAATACACATTGGAGGAAAGGTGGTATCACAAACACATGGTGCTGATCAACTAGATACCTACATGGAGAAGAATTCACCTAGATCTTTATCTCTGGCCATACACAAAACTCAAGTCCAGATGATCAAAGATCTCAACAAAAACCTGATACTGTGAATCTGATAAAGGATGAAATAGAGAATACACTTGAACTCATTAACACAGGCAAGGACTTTCTGAACAGGACAGTCACAGCCCAGGCATTAACACCAATAATTAATTGGACCTCACACAATTAAAAAGCTTTGCTACAGCAAAGGACACCATCATTAAGAGGGAGTACACAGAACAAAAATTAAGACTTTGCCAGCTACACATCTGACAAAGGTTAATATCTAGACTATGTAAAGATTTCAAAAACAATGTTAAGAAAATAATCTAGTCAAAATGTAGGACAAGGAATTAAAAAGAAAATCCTCCAGAGAAGAAACACAAGTGGCCGAGAAATATTTTTAAACATTCATTATCCTTATCTATAGGGAATTCAAGTTGGAACAACTTTAAAATTTGATCTTATCCCAGATAGAAGGGCTGGCTAAGAAAAAAAAGTAGAATGGCAAATGCGGGCATGGATGGGGAAGGAATGCTTCTGCACTGCTGCTGGGAATAAAAACTGATACAAGGAAATGTGTATGTAGTTTCCCCACAAAGCTAACAAAGCTAGAGAGATAACTACCCTATACCATTCCTGGGAATATACCCAAAGGACCTTATATCTTACTATACAGATGCCAGTCCATCCACGTTCATTGCTGTTCTATTTACAATAGTCAGTAAATGGAAACGGCCTAAATTTCCATCAACAGATTAATAGAGAATGAAAACGTGGTACATTTAGATGATGGGCTATTATTCATCTGTTAACGAAAATATAATTATGAAATTTGCAGCTAAATAAAAGGAATGAAAAATAATCATTTCAAGAGCGGTAACCCAGACCCTAAAGAAACATGAAGCTGCTTCCTATCATCTCTAGATGCTCCCTTTGTATCTTCAGATATATTAGCTCCGTTTGGAGCAGCCATTGATGTCAGGAAATTAGTAAGCAGCTTTGGAGATGGAGGTTTCAAGAAAGAGAAGGCAGAACACAGTGATATAAAGGGTTGAGTGGGGACAATGGAACAGGAGAGAATAAATGGGATGGTGGATGGAAGGGCAGGGCATAAGAGGAAATCTTGGAGAGATAACTAACACTAAAAACCTTGCAAAAAAGGTCATATGTGGGGCTGGAGAGTAAACTCAGCAGTTAAGCGTACTACCTGATCTTCCAAGAACATAGATTCAGTTCCCAGCCCCTCCATGGTAGCTTAAAAATATCTGTAAACCTATCTCCAGGGAACCCATTGCCCTCTCTGGCCTCTGTGGCCGGGCATGGTATACAGAAGTCATGCAGGCAAAATACCCATACATATATGTAGCAGTAGAAGTGGAGGGCCGCTTCCCACCACCCGGCTAGCTTTACCCAAAATAATTACACGGAAACTGTATTCTTTTAAACACTGCCTGGCTCATTAGTTTCAGCCTCTTATTGGCTAACTCTCACATCTTGATTAACCCATTTCTAATAATCTGTGTAGCACCACAAGGTGGTGGCTTACCGGGAAAGATTCTAGCCTACATCCATCTAGAGGTTGAAGAATCATGGCGACTGCCTCATTGCCTTCTTCCCAGCATTCTGTTCTGTCTACTCTACCCACCTATCTTCTGACCTATCAGGCCAAGCAGTTTCTTTATTAATTAACCAATGAAAGTAACACATAGACAGATGACCCTTCTTCATCATTTCCCCTTTTTCTGTTTAAGCAAAAAAAAAGGCTTTCACTTTAACATAGTAAAATTACATATAACAAAACAGTTATCAAGCAAGAATTACAGTTACAATATTTATATCTATTTTATCTTTTACCATAACAAAGGAAAACTATAACTATAACTAACCATTCTTCAACTCCATCAAAGGCTCCAGAAGGATATAATTTTACCTAAATAAACAAGAAGTAAGCAACTTCCAAAACTCTAGAAATGACAGAGACATCTTGCTGCTTGGACAATCACCCAAAGTTCCTCTGTACCGTTGGGGCATCCATCTTCAGCCTACAGGCCCATAGTTTCCAGCAGACATTTCCATGAAGCAGGAAAATTCAAAGACAATTCAGTCACTTTCTGCTGTATCTTGTAGAATGTCTCACAGACTCTTTCATGAATCAGGAACCCCGAAAGACCATCTCACCTTTAGGCAAGTTAAGCAGTCCTCTCTCTGTGGGTTCTTTGTGTCCAGTTTATGTAACAGTCCAGGCAAGAGCAGTTTCTTGCGCAAATGGCTATCAAACTCCATAAGGAGCATCTTCAATGCCCATCTTCCTCTTGAAGTATATTGGTGCTGCCAGGAGCAGACGTGTCTCATTGTCATGAAAAACCCTAAGTTATTAAAACTTTTAAAATACCATTTTCTGTAGTCTTTAAAAAATATGAAGAATGTCTATCTAACTGAAATATATCTCTATATATCCAGAAAATCTAACTAACATGACTACAAGCTTGACTATTATCGATGATTATCCATTAACAACCTATATCATACATTACATTTTAAAATGAGCTACACAATCACAGTACATTAATCAAGAGCAGAAATACATATACATATAAAAAATTGACCTTAAAATCCATACCAATGTAAATTATTCATATCTATATCACATATAAAAATTTTTAAATAATTATTTAAAAATCATGTAGAAAGTTACTATCATAGAAGCTTCCTAATATGTATCCACACACATATAAAATACAGTAGAAATAGGATTACCCCATAACATGGCAAAAATGCCCTTACTAGACACCATAGGCTAACAAATGAAACAACCAATGTCTTTGGAGCTGCTGACCAGCAAAGTCAAACATGACAGGTTATTGCCAGGGCTCTGGATTACTCTCCAGAGTTTGATTATTAAGACCCTATTGCTGAAGCAACACATAATAGAATCATAGAACAAGGAGAAATCCAGTGAATGCTATCCAGAAAGTTTCCTTCCTACTGGGTAGCTTCCACACTGCTGGAAGAGCTAGACAAGGAAAAGAATCATCAGCATGGCCTAGCTCTGAACACAATCTACAGTAAGGCCTGATCCACACACTGAAACCCATACTTAGCATTGTCATCAGAGCCAAGAATCAGCATTTAGACCAGTCATAGGTTTAATATAGGGAGGAGTCGACTAATGTCATAGTATTAAACCATCTCCAAGTGGCGTATCTTTATACCCATAGATTACTGCATCTCACCACCTATGTCAAAGAAGCTGCTTTGTGAAGTAGGTGGTGATTAACAAAGCAATCCACAGCCAATCAGATGCAAAGAATCTGAGATTGCCAGACTGAATCCCAACACGGAAAGTGGGGGAGGGCATGAAGTCCCAACATGATCTAAGGTGCTATAGGTAGAAAAAGCTGGAATGGAGAGTCAGGTCACTTTAAGGGGCTAGTCTCCAGTAAGGCCACACATCTAAGAAAAATGGACAGCAGAGAATGGTTTGATGCTATTAAAAATAAAAGAGAATACACAGTTGACTGGGTAAAGGGTGAGGGGAGTGAATCTGGAAGAATTTGAAGAGCAAATATGAACAAAACAAATACATTCACAAAATTCTCAAAGAACTCACAAAAATGATTTAAAATAATAAAATGGAGGTTATATATATATATATATATGTCAAAGATATATATATATATATATATATATATATATATATATCAGTAAATTTGAAATTTGTTTTTAAAAGTTAGTTGGTCAACTGGAAAGTTGGCTTAGCAGTTTAGAGGACTTTCCATTCTTAAAGAAGACCAAGGTTCACTTCCCAGCAACCACATCAAGTAGTTCACAAACTCCTGTAATGCCAGCTGATATCCTCTTCTAGTCTATGTGGGCACCTGAATGAATGTGGCAGAGAGAGAGAGAGAGAGAGAGAGAGAGAGAGCGAGAGAGAGAGAAATGTACACCTTAAAAAGCAACTAACTTCCAAGAAACCAAAAAGAAGTGAAAAGGCCAGTCTGGTCTACAAGAGCTAGTTCCAGGACAGGCTCTAAAAAAGCTACAGAGAAACCCTGTCTCGAAAACCAAAAAAAAGAAAAAAGAAAAAAAAAAATTGAAAGCAAACAGCAAATGGACTGATTAGCCATAGCTATAGCAATAATCACACTAAGTTTAAATGGTCTAAACACGTAAATTTATGGGCAGGGATTGTTAAATGTTTAAAATAGCAATCCAACTACATACTGCCCTTCAGAATCTACTCAAAATGGAAATACCCATGTATATTAACAAAAAGATGGACAATGTAGCATACTAACACAAAATCAAAGAAACATAGAATGTTTGTGATAATATAAAAGAAAGGTAACTTGCAACAGAGAATATTGCTGGAAATAAAAGATATCATTTCAATAAAGAGGTTAATCTAAGAATTATATGTAACTCTTTTAACTGCTATTTAACTAATTGTATATTGTGGAATTTATGAAAGAATAAAAACATTTCAATACCCTTTTCTTGAGAACTGATAGGACAAAAAGAGAAAAAGTAACCATCAGATTGATCTAATTGACATTTACAGAGCACTTTACATACAAAAAAATTTAAATACAAACTGATTTCTAGTGAATACAAAGTATTTATCAATGAAGACTATATTGTTGTTCCAAGCAAACTTAATAAATGCAGGAGAATCTAAGCCAAGCAAATTTACTCTGTGAATGCTGTAAAATAAAGTGAGAAGTCAGCAATAAAGAGTTATCTATAAATATCTAAATATTTAGAGAATAGAACAATTCTAAATAACAACAAGTCAAAGAATGAAGCAAAAGGAAGACAAAGTGAAACAAATTCAAGAGATTAAATTACTAGTTGGGTGGGAAATTGTGGCAGTAAACATAAAAATATATCTAAAATTAATGACCTAAGCTTCCACTGACATGCATGCAAATCAAACCCAAATAAAAAGAAATACGGAAATAATTAAGGCAATTTTAATAATTATATGATAATTATTTATTAAATTATATATAATTATACGCAGTGTAATTAATTTAATTATATGTTTCACATGTAAGTGCACAATCATAATATAGTATAATTGTATCAATTTAATATACTTAAGCTAATTATATATGCTTGGCAATTATAGATTCAGGACAAAAAAATTAATGATATAGTAAACATACTATTCTTCATAGAGAAAAATCAAAACTTTTTCAAAAGTGTTTCTTTAAGATCAATAATATTGATAAGCAAATGGTACCAGAAAACAGACATTTTTCAAGAATGGAAAAGGGACTCCATGAACCCAGTTTATAACTTTCAAAGTTATTAAATTTGTATTTTAAAACTCTTTCATGCACAAGAGAAATGGCTCATGCAGAAGAGCCACACAAACACAAGGACTTAAGTGTGGATCTCCAGTGCATATTAAAAGTCAGGCATGGCCACAGGTACCTGTGACCCCAGTGCTGAGGAGAGAGGCTTGGAAGGAGGATTGCTGGGGCTTGCTAAGCAGCCTCCTAACGAAAGAGGTAGGTCACAAGTTTGTATAGAGACCTTATCCTCCAGGGGATAAGGGAAAGGGTGAAAGTGTAGGATGCCCAATGTCCGCCACTGGCATACACCACACTCACACATAGGTACATAGACCTGTGAACCCTACAACACACACACACAGTCACTAATTCTAAAAATAATAATACTAACTCCATACAGACTCCCACAACCTTCAAAAACCAGATATATTTTCAAGTCGATTACAAAAGAGAAAATTAACTGGATAACTGAATTTGTCAATTTCTATTAACATATCAAAATACATGATACGATTAACTTGTAAAGAGAAAATGTTTATTTTGATTCATGGCTTTGCAAGTTTCAGTCCAAGATTGAACAACTACATTTCTCTGGGCTTCTGGCCAGGGCAACATGCCGTGATGAAAACACAGAGCAGGTAAAACCTCTTACATCACCCACCAGGAAACAATGGGAAGAAGACATCTGGATCCTCCAGTTCAAGGCATAGTCTCAGTTGACCAAAGGGTCTCATGCTACCATCCATCCTCTCAGAGTTCCACCACCTCCCAGTGAGTGCCATCTTTGGAACATATGGTTCTTTGGGAAACATTCAATGTCAAACCAAAGCACTCTTCTCCTTGCTCCCAAAGGTTCATGTCTTCTCACAATGAAAAGATAGCTAATTCTCTTCTCCAACTGTCCTCTAAAATCTTTGTTTCAGCATAGCTCAAAAGATGAAGTCCAGTATGTTCAGAAACTCAAGGTAAATTCAACTGTGAATCCCTGTAAAAATAAAAAGGAGAGCCACATTTTTCTAAGGTGTGGTGATAGGTATAGATATAGAGACAAATTCTTGCTCCAAAGAGGAAGATTCAGAAAATAGGGACCAAAGCAACATAAAAGCTCAACATTGTTGCGGGAGCTGCTTCTGCTCCTTCTACTTAAACAAAAGGGGAAGGTGTTGCAGGAGCTCCTTCCGCTCCTTCAGCCAATAGCAGCTGAGATACCAGCCCATTGCATGGTCTCTCAGCAGCTATTGACTGAAGGAGCGGAAGGAGCTCCTGCAACACAACATAAAAACCCAACATAAAAGTACCATCTCTGTGGCTGGTACTGTGGTGGGAAGGAGTCTCCCAAGGGCAGCAGCACTACTCTTTGGGACATCCTGCTAGTCTCAGCCCAGGTCATCACTCTCTTGAGCTCTGCACACTGCCTCTTGCTTCTCCGGATTAGTGTTATACATTTTAGTGAACTCTGTCTTTTGAAAGTATCCACTGCTGCTCAACTCCAAGCCCACAGATCCATTTTTCACCACGGCTTACTGCAGGTGTTTCAATCCAGAAGCACACTGCCTGGCCACCCAGGTTTTTTCTGACATCTTGGTGGATGCTGCTATGACTCCTTGACACATACACTCTGCATTCTTGCAAAACAAATATCATATATGTGATATCAAATCTGCCACATCTGAAACTTTATGTCAGTCTTCTCAGACCACAGTTGCAGCCTTTGACCACATCACTGGTCGAAAGAAAGGGAAAAAATATTAAGGCAGTTCTACCCATCAACTCCATGGATAAACTCAACACAACTACTGATCGTTGTTATCTATGAAGGTCGATATGAAATTCCAAAAGAAAATGTGCCACATGTAATCGAGAAATACATGAAAGCAATAGGAAGTCATGGCCATGTAGGAACTGAAGCAGAGGCTATGAAAGAATACTGCTTACTGAGGATGCAACTGGACTCTTTAAGCATTGCTGATGAGATTACAAAGTCACAACTCATCCTTCGGAAAATAATTTTCTAGGCTGGTAAAATTAGCAAGTATTTATCATATTTCCCAACAATCCCACTCCAGAGCCATACTCCAGAGAAATGAAAACACACACAACATCTACACTAATATGGAATTAGCCATAAACACCAACAAGTGATAGCATCTAAAGTCTCATCCACATGGTAAATAAATAAGCAAATCATGGCCATTAAGAGATAAGTGCTACTCAACACAAAGAATGAGCAAGCTAGTATTACACATAACAGGGCTGAAAAACAGAGGGGCAGAGCTGAGTGAAAATAAGGTTCGCCAAACAGATTAAAAAATTCACTTTACAGTATATGACTTCATGTGGAGAACATTTTAGAAAGAGCAAGACTTAAGAGACACCAAAGTCAGCTGCCAGAGAGCCAGCGCGTGTGCAAAGGGCATATCAAAATGATTTTGCTGTGACTGCATGAATAAAAGTGAAGAAGGCAAATACATTTTGAGAAGGTAAAAGCCAACAAAAAGCTATTTTCCTTTCATTTTTATAGAAAGTCATTTAAAAATATTAATGTATTCATTATTACCTTCGTGTGTGTACATGTATATTTATGATGCGTGTGTGAATGCAGGCACACGTGGGCACTGGCATGTATATGGAGGCCAGATGAAAGATTTCAGGGTTGAGTCGTTTCCTCCCAGAAGGTCCTGCCTATCAATTCTGCACTGATGCACTCTCCAGGATGGCTGACCCATGAGCCTCAGGGTGGTTTGCCCTTCTCTGCCTTCCCTCTCACCATAGGCGTGCTGGAATTCTAAATGTATGTCACTGCCTTTGGGTTTTCTGCGTGGGTTACTGGGGTAAGACCCCAGTTGTTAGGTATTAATGGCAAGTCCTTTTTTTTTCTACTTACGAAGCCATCTCACTGACCCTATTAAGCCATTTTTTACAAATAAGTAAAGATGGTTACTCTAAAGAAATGTATATATAACATTGAAATAGCAAGGTAGAAAAGCACTCGATAAAATTGATACTCTTTGCACGTCCACCACTTGGGAATTTCTCTACTAAACTGAAATTTGTTTGCAATCAGAGTCATCATCCACAGCACTTCTGTGGTCATTTAGGATGCTATTCAGAGTGGCAAAAGTAAACCTTGCAATATCCACAAATCAACCAAGGTTGAAGAACTAGTCCTTTTTTGAATGAGAATGCCCTCGGTTCGTGTTTGAATACTTAGGACCTAGTTAGTGGGACTGTTTGGAAAAGATTAGGTTAGGAGATGTGGCCCTGTTGGAGGAGCTATGTCACTAAGGGTGAGCTTGAAGGTTTTAGAGGATTCCTGCCATTGCTAGTGCTGCCTCTGCCTTCTACTTGTGGTTTTGAGATATGAACTCTCAACTATTCCTGCCAAAATGCTTTAGATTTGCCATCATGGGTGCTAGTCCACTGAACCCATAAACCCAATTAAACACTTTCTTTTATAAGGGACCATGTTCAAGGTGTTTGGAAAAAACTAATACTGGTTCCAACCATCATAATGAAAGCACGTTTATTCTTCTTCTTCTTTCTCTTTCTTTCTTTCTTTCTTTCTTTCTTTCTTTCTTTCTTTCTTTCTTTCTTTCTTTCTTTCTTGAGCTGCTTTCAGTGTTTTTTTTCTTTTTAATTCATTCTGGTACATGACATCAGTAGGAATGTGTACACAAATTTACAAAGCTTTCCTCATTTAAGCCTGTCTGGAAATAGGCACATCGACATTCCAGGAGCGCTCTCTGTCTGTCTGTCTCTCTCTCTCTCTTTCTCTCTCTCTGTCTGTCTCTCTCTGTCTCTCTGTCTCTCTCTCTCTCTGTCTCTCTCTCTCTCTCTCTCTCTCTCTCTCTCTCTCTCTCTCTGTGTGTGTGTGTGTGTGTGTGTGTGTGCATTCCATGTGAGTGTATGAGAGGGTGAGAATTTCAATCAAAATATAGTCAGGTTAACAATAAAATTAACCGGGGCCTAGATAAATGTCTCACGTGTTAGTAGGACTTTTGCAGAAGACCTAAGTTGGGGCCTTATCACCCATGTCTGATGGTTCACAGCTGCCTGAAACCTATGTTCTAAGGCAATGGTTCTCAGCCTTTCGAGTGCTGGAGCCCTTTCATGCAGTTCCTCATGTTGTGGTGTCCCCCAAGCATATAATTATTTTATTGTTACCTTATAACTGAATTCTGTGACTGTTATGAACCATAATATCTGTTAAATATCTCTTATGGCGTTTAGTAGGAGAATAAGACTCCACCCTCTCCATCCTGTGTGGCTTCCTGTCACAGCATGAGTGTATAAGTATCCCATTGATGAGGCCATTTGCTATGATGTGATAATAACAGTTTGCCATGACCAAAGGACAAAATGATGACACTAGTGTCTTTTGACCTTTCAAAGCAGTGAGCAACAGAAAATAGTCCAGTGTGTGTGTGTGTGTGTGTGTGTGTGTGTGTGTGTGTTATTTATTTGTTAATATTTACCTGTTAAATATATGTGTTATATATTTATATATTTACCTATATATACACATAAATGTATATGTGGATATCTGCTATCCCTTACAACCACTTGTGATTTTAAAACTGCTGAAAAATTATTTTTCAAAGCCAAACTGTTAAGAAACAAAATTCATGTGTTACTTTGTCAGTTACTGCATGAGTCTTAGAATGTTGTCATCAGAGTAGTCAGTCACCCTGACTACTTCAGACTACTCAGACTTCAGCAGTCGGGGTCCCAACATCTACAGTCATCTTCGGTGTATATTGCCAAGGAAGGAAAAGAGAAATTCATGCTCATTGAAAGACTTCCCTTTCCAGGCTTCATTGTAAAGGTACGGTTTAAGAACTAGTTCTTGGGATAGTCTCACAGTATCAGGAAGTGTTCTGTCTTGATTCCTCCAGACTATGTTAACTCACTAATGACTCATGAAAAACTCATATTTATTGGCAGAATTTATTGGCAATCCCCTAAAGAGATGGGGTTATAGTGGCAGGGAACATATGTTCTGGGCTACAAAGGAGAGTGGTGTCTGTAATTCTATGAAAATGTCTGTCCAAGTTATGACAGAGGGTTATTCTCAAATCCACTTCACTGTTTTAACCTCTATGACCACAAAATTTTGTTAGAAATGGGTTAGACTTAAATACAAATCTGAGAACACTGTTTTCAGCAAACTGTTAAATTTTCAACCCTGTATTATGTTTTTTAGAGCCTATTTTCCAAAAATTAACATAGCGTCAGATTAGATGGGAATGGCGTCCCAAACATTCTCATCTACGTTCATATGTGTGTATCATAAACCAGAATTGGTACTGTAGTTAACCTATCTTCGCATCATTGCCCGACATGTATGAGCACAACCTTTGGCTGTTGTCTCTCTCTCACTCTTTGATTCACAGGGATCTGAAGTGCTTGCTAAGTAAAAGCTCGGGTGTCTCTGCATATATTCCTTAAAAGATGTAGCATGTGTCTTGGGCAGAGCAATATCTGTTTAAGGCAATGTGCATCCTGTATGCACACAGCACAACAAAGGAACTACTGAAATGGCAGTACCGTGATCATAGGATGGTTTTTACTAGAGATAAGAGAGAGAAACCATCCAGAGGCGTCTGGGAGAATTCGGAGCAGAGAGAAAACAATGCAGACTGAACATGTACAGGAGTATCTGCAAGAGACATGGGAAGAGCAGGAGAAAATGGTGGAGTTAGTGGGAGCACAGGGTAAAATCTTTGCTTTCATGAAGCGATAACAGTCAGTTTTGGAACATCCTGGGGCCTAGCATAGTGCAGGGGAAGATTGGAAAGTTGAGAAGGCACAAGAGGCAAGATGGGACTTGGAGATGTATTACAAGAACTTGTGAACAGAGAGTTGAGGGGACCTAGAAGGCAGAATGGTGCCACAAATATACATCAGTGGAGAATCAGTCATACACGTTCCTTCTATCAAAGGCAAAAGAAATGATTCTTTTTGTCAGACTTGAACCATTTTACAAGTTCTTCACTAATGCTGACTTTTATTTATATTGTTTTTGTTGTTGTTGTTTATTTGCTTTGGGGGCATTTGTGTGTGTGTGTGTTGTATTTTTATCTTGTTTTGTTTTATTTGTAAATTCATTTATTTTACACCCTGACTGCAGTTCCCACTACCACTTCCCCCATACCCTCCCTCCTACAGGAGTACAGTGTACTTCCTGAGACCTAACAAATGTAATATAAATAAATAGGAAAACTTTTTCCTTCATATCAATTTATGTTTCATATCAAATTATAAGTTTCATTATGATATTTCAATACATTGATTGCATTCTTTTAAAAAGTAAGTATCTTCTATTGTTCTCTTTTTCTATTTTCTTTCTTTCTTTTCTCTTTGTGTGGTGACTTTGCTATTTTAAGATGGTCCCTAGTCATAGTGCTGATATGCTCTGTATCATTCTTAAGAATCTGAAAACAGAGAAGTTATGTATCAACCCAATTTAATTCAGTTTAAATAACACCTCCACCTGCAAGTCAAGTCTTGAATAAATGTTTACTAAGTGTACCCAAATGAATTCAATTATGGTAAACTATCTTTAGCTTAAATGATGTGCACTTCATGTATTGTGATATTTTACTTTAATATTATCACATATGATTATTGAAATAATATAAATCTAATAAGTACTTTATGTAATTTTAATAGACTGCTCTTGCAGAATAGAATTTAGCAATAACTGACATTATTAGAGGAATTTTTAAAATTGAATTTTCTGTGAGCCTATTTCCACATTGACCAAAGGTCAGAGAGTTGGAACTTACCTCTTTCCTTCAGGGTTATGTGTTTCTACCTCAAACAAAGGTCCCACCTAGATTTAGGTCAGAGGGTTCTGCTGTCTCAAGGTTTTTGTCAAGAGGTGTGGCTAATAGCCAGACCTTGTATTTCAAGAACAGAGAAGTAGATATGTTTCTACTTCAAGCAAAAGTCTACAGATCCAGCTAAGTTCCACCTCCCTTAAGGAGATAACTTTGGATTCCACCCAGGGAGTGGTTTGCCTGCAGAATGTTTTGGTCTAGGGTGTGAGTGTAACTTGTTTTGTTCTAGCAACAGAATCTTTAAGTATGGATGTAGCTCACAGTCTTCAATTGGCATGTTCATTTCCTTGTATCATGTTAATATAGTTTTTTGTCTTACTCCTACCTTTTGAGGTCAGGGGTATTTTAAGCAATTGGAAATTAAACACAGGCAAATTCTCGTACTCACTGGAACTCCCTGATATTACCCTAAAAATTCTCCATTATTATTTTATTTGCATCTTCATATTCTTTGGTAATATTTTCTAAATTCCCATGCCTCTACCATGGCAAGAGGTATTTTTGTTGAGGCTGGTCCCTGGCAATTTTCATAACCACTGAATCAGACATTACTCCAGCATTCAGGAGGGTGCAACCCTATACTCAGCCCCTCACAGCTAAAGGGATCAGTGCCTGCAGAAACACTAATGAATGCTACTGAGTCTGGCTTCAGAGCACTTGCTCTCAACAAACACAAAACTATAAAATTCAGAGTCTTTATTTTCCTTTTCTGTTTTAGCAAATGAACTTTAAATTATAGTCCAGCTTGTCTTTAATCCCAGAACTTGGAGGCAGAAACAGGCAGATCTCTGTGATTTTGAGGACAGCCTCGTCTACAAGAGCTAGCTCCAAAACAGGCTACAAAGGTACAGAGAAACCCTGTCTCAAAAAGCAAAAAGAAAAAAATGTAAGGTGCATGTTTCGAATGTACAGTGACAGAGCCTATGCATTGCTGCTCCACAACAGAAAAAAGAACGCACAGCAGAGAAAAGCTGGACCAAAGTAAGACCGAAATCCAACAGGGCAAATATCAAATCCAGGTCACATATCTGGGGCTTGAGATGACATTACCTGGACTCCAAAATTCTTGGAAGCCCCATCCTTCTAGCTCTGTAGATTGTAACACAGGAATTCTCTCTGGGGCCAGCTCCTCCATATGCCTGCAGTTTCTTAGCCTTTCCAATATCCTTGAGTCTACATTGCAGCTGAGGGCTCATTCTAACAATTCTAAGCAATAATATTTTGGTTCCTCTTTACAGTGAATATGACCCTGAGGAACATTTGGAAACTTTGGTGTAAAGTTCCTTGCTCCTACTGTGTGCATTTTTCATGCCCACAAAATTCTGTATCATGAACAAGATACTGCTGATTTCTACTGCCTCCTACAATGGCTGTGAAGCTTGGCTACCAAACCTGGAAATTCACTTCCCTGAGTGTTTTTTTTTCCAGCAAGGATTACTTAAACTGAATTTTTAGTTTAATCTGTTTTTTGGTGAATGAGTTTTCACTTTCTAAAGCTATAGCCTTCCGTAGGTAGAGTTCTGCCCCCAATTTGCTCCTCCTACTATCACAGAACAAAATCTGAGGTATACCTTCATTGAAACAATCTCTTCAATATTTATGTCTACACTTCCATTAACCACAGCTTTAAATTCATTTATGCTCATTTCTTTCCCAAATTGCATATTTTTAAATATCTTTTTGTGCTCTGAATTCTCGTTATAAACTGCACCAAATGCAATGACAAATAACTATGCCACAGCCTCCTGAATGTCAGGCTCTCTTGAGAGTTCCTCTGCTGTGGGACAATGGTCTTTTATCCTGTCACTTGTATTATTTTTAATAAAATGCTGATTGGCCAGTAGCCAGGCAGGAAGTAGAGGCAGGGCAACAAGAATTCTGGGAAGAGGAAAGTTTCAGTCTGCAGTCGTCATCCAGACACAGAGGAAGCAAGATGTGACTGCCCAGTGAATAAGGTGCCAAACCATGTGACGGACACAGACAAGGACTATGGGCTGATATAAGTTATAAAAATTATAAGAAGCCTGAGATACTGGGCCAATCAGTTTATGATTAATGTAGGCCTCTCTGTGATTTCTTTGGGACTTAATGGCTATGGGAACTGGGCAGGACAGAAACCTCAGTCAACATTCCTCTACCAAAAACTCAATCTATTATTTTTTTTAAATTTAACCTTACTGAAATGCAATCATATTCTTTGCCAGAACATCACATGAATGACCTCTGTTCCAGTTCCCCTGAGTTCTTACTGCCTCTGAAACCTCATGACCTGCACCTCCACTGTCCACATTTCTCTTAGCATTCTAACCTTCCTAGCTCCCACCAGAATGCTCTATTAAACTCTCATTATAGCCTTCTGCCAGTTCTCTTACCCATTGGTCCAAGAATTTTCAAATTCCTGTTACAAATCATTTTCAAGATTGTAAGAAACAGGTGATCAAGCCATCACAGCCAGTACCTCAGTTCTCAGTATCAGTTCCTTTCCTGCCTTAGTTACTTTTCTCATTGGTCTCATATACCCAAGATGAATACAATTTAAGACAGAGAAGACATTCTTTGGGTCGCAGCTGATGAATGTAGTCCATGGCCTCAGAAGAGAGCATGACACTGAGTATGAACCAGCTTGTTGCGTTGTGTCTGAAACCAGGAAGCAGAGAGAGAAATAACTCTTGTTATTTTACTCAATACTCAAATATTTATGGGAGAAATCAAATCCAGAATTTCAGAACTAAAGCAAGTAATAGAACTTCATTTAATATTATATTACCTGAAAGTTGGTATTCTGAACCTGTTCTCTACAGCCAAACTCACAAATTAGTGGGATGCAGGGGGAGAACTTCCCTTAATTCCTTCTAATAGGTTTTCTGTTCCCTGATAATAATTTTCTTTGCTGAAGCAGTAAGCCAGAGCAAGATGAAATGAAAAGTATAACAGCAGGTTTATTTGAACACAGCAACTCCCAGGCGAGTTCTCCAGTCCCCAAGATTGAAGCTAGAGAAGCCCCACTCCCAAACTAAAGCAAGTAGACTTCATAGGCAGTAGGCAAGGGGTGATGATGTATCCACCACAAGCTGGGTTTGTGCCCAAGTATAGTCAAAACTGAGCACTTAGGTAGGAACTTGGGTGGAGGCAACCTCAGGAGAGGAAGCTGCAGTAGTCACCAAGAATGCAGAACTGGGTTCTTTGGTCCCTTTGTTCAGGAACTTTCTGAGAGGGTGAGGTTTGGAAGTTGGTGGGGGGATGAATGGAGCTTTCTGGATCTTGCAGGATCAAGCTGGAGGTTCCAACCAAACACCTTCTACATATGTGTCTACATATGAACTCCTGGATTATCTTTTATCAGTTCAAGCCTAAAATTATGTCATAATTGTCAAGTAGGAAAGGATAAACATTTATCAATAAATGTAAGTTTTAAAAGGGAAAAAAGATAAAAATGAACTCAGAGCTCAGGAAAGAAAGGAATTCTGGGGACAACCCATTTTATTTCCTTCCTCTCAAGTGTAGTACTGTCATGTCTCTAAGCAACCAATGTGTATATTGGTCAATGAAGAATCTTGGCCAATTAGTAGGGAGGAGCATAACTGTCTAAAAGAAGTATTCAGGAAACAAAGGCCAGTGAACATGCTTTCTTATTTTTCTCTTCTAATCACAGAAGACATACAACAGCTGTGTTCCTAGTGACAGAAAGATGGAGTCTTATGTGGCAGGGGTATGAATTGCAGATGCACAGCTTCATTCAGACATGGGCTATTCGTAGCCCATTTCTTAAAAAGCATGCTATTTACTATTTCCTTCATTGCCATTAATCACATCTCAAGATGTATTTCTGCACCCATCTTGTCCTCCCAAATTGCTTTATCGTGAAGTCCAATTAACCACTCTGCAATCCACTTCCAAAGGAGAATCATGATGAGACAAGGGCTCTCTTCCTAAAGAGTACAAACTACAGTAATACACACACCCAAAGTCTGTACCAGAGGAGCAGAACATTTGTTTGGATTCAAAATATATTTGGCTAATGATGCAATATTTTGAAGTGAATGTTTGATTAAAAGGCAAAAAGGAGCCAGCTAGAAGCAACTCACTTGGTTATATTATTCTTGCATTTCATAGAATTTTTCATTTATTTTTCGTATGGACTATTGCTATCTGCACTAACAGTGTCCCATCCTCTGTAATGATGCGTGAAGTGACATTTACCTCAAGGACACTGACATTGTCATGACTTCCTTCTTTGGCTCTTACATAATAAGAACAAGCATAGCATATTTTTTTTAACAGCCTACACATTCTTGAAGTAAGACCAATGAGTAAATTGTGATTTTTTAAATAAAACTTGCCACACTTCTCACTGGTATTTATAGCCACAGAGACTAACTTGCAATAAATTGAAAACACAATTTCATCTTCAGAGGCATGGACTAAATACAAACTCTTAGTACTCCTCTGCCTGTTCAGCAATAGCTCTTCAACATTTAACTTAATTTGTTCTTATCATTTCCTAGAAAACGTTCCGAATCAAATCAGTTGAAATATCACACTATCATCTCTTAATAATTTTATAAAGACCGAATTCAAATAATTCACAGTTTATCCACTAGAAGTATGTAATTCAGGACTGGGGAAGTAACTCAGCAGGGAGAATGCATATCTGGCGCGCATGGAGACATAGAATGGATCCCCAGCCCCATGAGACAAGTATGGTAGCTCATACTTGTAGCACCAGTTTCTGGAAGATGGGGCTTGGAGGATTAGAAGTTTGAGGTAATTCTTGCCTCCATAATGAGTTTGAGATCAGTCTATACTACATAAAGCTTTATCTAAAAACAAAAACACAAACACTGTATGACTCATGATTTTAAGTATGCATGTTGTTTAACCATCACCATAATCTACTTACAGGATATTTTAAATCATTCCCAAGAAGCTTTAGACCCACTGCTCTCTACAACTACAATCTGGTTCCAAGTATTGCTCATTCTAACCACTTTCTATAGTGCACACATAAAAATCTAATTGTTTATCAGCGTCTTTATTTACTTAGCACAGTAGCTTTAAGGTACATCCATCTGGTAGCATAAATCATCACTTCATTTTTTCTTATTTATACTCTTTATTTTCTTCTTTATTATACATTCCAACCACTCATTTTTAATGGGCCAAATAAAATTTAGCTTACTTGTATAAATTGATGAGCATTTAAATTGTTCCCACTTTGGAATAACTATGAGTAATCGTGTTACATGCATACACTCACAAGATTTTACATGAATGGAGGTGTTTCAATTATTTTATTAATATACCAAAAGTATAATAATACGATTTTATGGAAAACGTATTCCTGGCATTTGGGAGGCCTGCCAAGTATGCAAAACAATTTTATACTCTTGTGTATACATGTTTGCACCTCTCCATATTTTCTCCAACACTTAGTATTGACTACCTATTCAATCATAACTGTCTTAGTGGGTGTAAAATGGCATCGCCTTGTGTTTTGTTCTGAATTCTTAAAAGCTAAGGGGATATTAAATACATATTGGGGAACTTACTTTAGATCTGTATATATTCTATATACAAATGTCTATTCAATATATATACATATTCATATATATATGAAAGAGGGAATGAAAGAATGGCTTACAGGTTGTATCCTACTTAGTCCAACAATGGCTGTCTCTCAAAGGAAAAGCCAAAAATCTGGTAGTTGTTCAGTCCATGATCCTGGATGCCTCACTGGTTTTCAGTCTACACTGGGATCCCAAAGAGGAAGTTTTGATAATGTGGAAGGAATGTCCAAGCAGAAGATAAATGAACTTTCCAGAGACAGGGCAAGCAAGCAGGCAAAACCCAAATGCTTCCATTTTCCATGTCCTTTTTATGAGCTGGCATCAGAAAGTGTGGCCTAGATTTACAGTGGGTCTTCCCATCTTTAATAATCCAGTACACACACACACACACACACACACACCCCACACACACACCCACACACACCCACTCACACAAATCCTTCACAGCTTAGGTTTTAGTTGATTTCAGATGTGTTCTAGTTAACAACCAAGAGAGGCCATCAAAATCCCAAAGTCTATTCTGGATCTAGTACCATTTTTACTTATTTTCCCTACATAGAGCATTTTGAAATTATGAAGCATGAGTCCTACAACTCTGTTCTTATTTTAAGATTCTTTAGGACATTCTTGGACATTTCCATATGAATTTTAGCAACAGTTTTAAAAACTTAAATGAAAAAGAAACTGCAGTGCTGTTAAGAGATTACATTGACCCTAAGCCATATGCAGGGTACCAGCTGCACCCTGCATCAGAAATCTTCTAATCTATGAATACAGATTTTCCATTTCTTTACACCCACTACCTTTCCTTCCCATAGAGTTCTGTGGTTTCTGAGTCCAACACTACACTTCTTCCATCAAATGTTTTCCTGTGTGTCTTATTCATCATGATGGTGTGAGAAGTTAAATTGCTTTCTTTCTATCATTTCGGGTTGTTCACTGATAGTCTGTAGAAATATAATTTATTTTTATGACTCAATCATGTGCCCTGAAATTTTGCATAACTTGCTTATTAGATATAACCATTTATTAAATGGATTCCTTAGGACTTGCTATCAACTAGATCATACTCCTGTAGTAAAGATTTTTTTTTTCTTTCCAACTGAGTCCTTTAATTCTAGTATTAGCCTAACTGCTCTGATGAAATTTCCATACTAAATCAGCACAGAATAAATCTCATTTGACCATAAAATATAGGTTTTTTTTATATTGCTGTATTTGGTTTACAAGTATTTGATTAGGGATTTTTTTTTTGTGCCAGTAGTTATAAAACCTATAGCTATGTACTTATCTTTCCTTAGTATGTTATTTCCTGGCTTTCACATCAAAAATATTCTGGCCTCATAGGATGAGTCCACAAATACTACTTCTTCCTATTTTTTTGAGGGGTTAAAGACTGGTTGATATCAACTCTTTAAATGCTTGGGGAAAATAGCAGTGAAGCCACCAAAGACCAAGAAATGAAAGAGATTTCAAGATACCATTAGATCACAACAGAGTAGGAATATAGCAGTAATTTTGACCTTAACAAGGGCTAAAAGACAGTAGAGAATAAAAATGGAATAATTTTTAAAAATATTGAAACAAGACAAATTAGCAGCAAAAGGAGTGGAATTGTGGACCAAACTAATAAGCCTGCTCTCTTCTTCCTAGTAGTCTCCATTCTACCCGGTGTGAAGCACAAATTATAGTAGTTCTCACTGTATACAGAGGAAATATGCAAGACAATTTTATTATAATAAAGGAAAATTTTAAAAGGCATAATGAGAGAAAGGATTAAAATTGAGCAGCTAAAATAATGTAAGAACAATAAGAAAAAGAATAAAATGTCATATTTAGGCCCTGATGGCCATGCCAGCCGTAAACTTTCTAACACACCAACGAAAGACACAGCAGCAAGATGGTCATTATGAAGGAGAAGACACCATAGCTGGATCCTAAGGACATGATGCACTTCAATGAAACATCAGTAAGAACAACCATCACAGTGTCTGGATCTCCTGCCCCAGCATAGAGAGCCTTAATGGTGCTACCAGCATCAATGCAGCCAGGTACAGAGGTCAAGTGGCATCCTAAGTGACAGACATCAGAAGGGGAAGCATAGCTATTTGGGCTTTGTGTACAGTAGCTGGATATAAGGAGAAAAAATGAGATAACACTGGACATTTGGTCAGTATTGGTGATTTGATTTTTTTTCCATTAAATTTTTACCTAAGGGGAGAAAAGGAAAATGACATCATACTCACAATAGACCCTAAATGAATTCTTTTTCAAAAAGTTGCATATTATAAGGCTTGGAGAGATGGCTCAGTGGTTCACTTGCTAGACTTACAGAGAAACTGGTTTCAGTTCCCAGCACCCACTCATAACCAACTGTTTCAGTAGATCTGATGCCCTCTTCTGGCCTCCACAGGCACTGCATGCATGCTGTCCCAGACAAACATACAAACAAGCAAAACTCTCATCTACAAAAAAAAAAAAAAATACATAGATATTTTTATAAAACTGACAGATTGAGATCCATAGGTGCTAATCACAAACCAGTACTGTCTAGGGCCAATAACCACACTGTGGATAATAATAAATTGGCAATATTAATAAGCAGTGGATTAAACAAAGTGTGGGAATAAACTATGGTATTCTCTGTGGCTTGATGTAAGGAAGCCTTCTGATAGACATATACTGGTGGGAGCATAACCTAACTACAGCAGGAACTCATGTAGGTGAAACCTTGATAACACATCATCACTGCTAAGATAACACATCTGTGTTAGAGACAATGAGACCCACCCATCCCAGCATGAATGCATTGTGTGAGAATTTATGAGGAAAGGCTTTGGTGTAATACATTTCAGCAATAGTGAAGGGAGGTCTCTTTGCGGGGGAAACCAGAAAGAATATTTAAAACAATTCCTTCCTGGTCATGCTAAAAATTTGTCTTCCATGAATTTCATTTCAGTGGAAAATCAAGGCAATAAACAAGTAAACAAATAAGAAAAGCATAGTTAATGGTTAACTTCAGGGAAAAAATAAAGGCGTAGTGAGGGGGCAACAAAAAGATATTCATGTAAAATGCAGCTGGCTGTTCATCACTGATAAGGAACCACACAAAGAAACACTGAGCTGTTTAATATGTTGCTTTTCATTTCTCTGTCAACTGCAGTGACTTTCATATGACAAAGAATGAGCAAACCTTGAGAGAATGAATATAAATCCATGTTGGTTAAGATGCTAAATAAATCTGCATTTTGATTTTCTCATTTAAATCTCTGAAATGCATTACATATGGGAAGGGCTGTGTTACAAATCAGATAAAGTACCATCAGCATAGACCAGCAATGAGTCAAATGGAACAAGAAGAAATATGATAACGATAAATGTAAAAACCCTCACTTGTATCCCCCCAACTGTAAGTGTACAAGATAGAGAAGGCACACTTCTCTTTTTATTTCCTGTTATCAACAGGCATAGTCATTATAAAACGTGAGTGATGAAAGACTACCAGCAAAGATGGAAACAGTAACTTCTGTGTTAGAGGCTAGGATAAGATGATGCGGACTGCAGGGAAGCCAGACCCTTGTCAGTGATGAAGTAGAAAATGGTTTGGTCTGATATTGGATTTACTTTCTAAAATCCATCAAACTGAACTAAGGAAACACAAAACTCAGAATCGCTAGAGAAGTTGATAATCAACTGTAAGAAAGACAAAGCACAAGTTTTTCACGGAACTCGTGAACAATTTGTACAACCCCGTGAACAGCATTTCTGTTGAATGCATGCCTCCTGGAAGACAGCTTTGCCTCTGAGCCAAACACGAAGGGTGACATCATGGAGCTCAGTATCACCATATGAAATGTAAGTGGTTTGATGCAGAGAGAGTCCCATCTGCATTAACAGTGGGATGCAGATACCAGCAGAGTAATGATGGCGATTTAATAATAATGTGATTTTTAAAGTATGGGTTAGGCGAAACATGCTGGGAAAAATTAGTGTGTTGTTGATATTTTACTTGTGTGCTCTAGTTCAAAGAGAAATGTAAAATGTAGAAAGCTAATAGTGATAGTGATGATAGCTGTGCTTAACCATGGTAGTTGTATACAAATAATTGAAATATTATCACAAGATAGAATGTATGAATCTGTTTTATGAAATATCAAGGAATAGACCTGTTGTTACTAATGATTAATCTAAAAGAAACACTTTGATACTGAGACAGAGTGTCAGTCTGTAGTCCTGACTAGCCTGGAACTCCCTGTGCAGACCAGGCTAGCCTCATATTCACAGAGATCCACCTGCTTCTGTCTCCCTAGTGCTGGGAATAAAGGGGCTCACCACCATGCTCAGTCCTCAAATACACATATTTTTAAGATTTTATTTTTATTTCAATCACTTGTACGTGTGACTGTGTGAAAATATGCACATACGTGTGTAGGTGATGGTGGAGGCCAGAAAGGTTTTGATGTGGGATGCTCCTCTGTATATTATAAGGATGTTTTATTACTATTGGTTACTAAGGAAGCTCCTTTGATCTATGGCAGGGCAGAATATAGGTAGGCAGGAAAGCTAAACTGAATGCAGGGAGAAAGAAAGGCAGAGTCAGGCAGATGCCATGTTGCTGCCAAAGGAGAAAGATACCAGAAAGTTACCAGTAAGCGACAGCCTCATGGTCATATACACATCAATAGAAATGGGTTAATTTAAGATATAAGAGCTAGCTAAAAATATGCATGAGCCATTGGCCAGACAGTGCTGTAATTAATATAGTTTTTGTGTGGTTACTCATGTCTGGGAAATGAAAAAGCAGACTCTGTTTACAGGAGTTGGATCCTTTTGAGCTGGCATTAAAGGCATTTGTGAGTCACCCAGTGTGGGAATTAGGATCTGAACTTTTCTGCTCATGTTTGAATAGTAACTGTCTTTAACTGCACAGCCATCCCTTCAGTCCCAAGAAATATGCATTTGAAATAAAGAAAATGTTTGCCTTTCTCTAAAAGCAGGAATTAGTCAGATCAGAACATAGTAAATTGGTAGCATAGATCATAGAAAACTCAAATAATGGATGAGTAAAATATTAAATAGAATTACTACAATCATTGTGCCCCCCCTGAAGATTTTGGTTCGGTCATTAGGTATAAAAGTGACCAAGGTGAATGTATTATTTCATACCTTGGACTCAGCACTTGGAAAAATTCAGAATGGGAGTCTACGTAAAAAAAATGGCGTATGAAGGATGAGATTTCTTCCAAAACTGTTAATAAATCTTAATGTTTATTGCACTTGACCATCATTATTGCTACTCGAGTCATTCCCCTTAAGCGCTTTGGTGTCATTAGCTTTTCATTCAGTTTAACATCACCTGTTATTCAAAGGTTTCAAATAATGAATTAATCAGCAACAGAGGTCAAGCCTAATCCATGCTTACTGAGAATCCTTTCTTCTTTTCTTGGGTATCTCTTCATTATCAAATGTGTTTTTCCAAAGCTATGCAACAAAGGAGGGCAGTTTTAACAAATGATTGACAAGTTAGTCAATGGTTAATAGTTCTCTACAGCCTAGAATTACAATTTAGAGTAAATCTCCCCAAAAGTTCTTTTTTCAGCCTTAGACAGAAACCATTCATTTCTATTGTGACTCACTGATGACGTTGTACTCCCCCACCCCAGCATACTTAAGACAGCCAGTTTCACTTGCAGAAACAAATACCTAAAAGGCACAGGTACAATATCCCCTTCCATAAAGGGATGCATAATCAAAAGAGGAAGAGAGAGGAGGTGGTAAGAGTGTGAGGAGCTGCATCATAAGAAGCCATTCTGCCAGGGGCACTGCAGAGTGCTGCTTATCTTCCTGTGAAAACCAATCATCCACTTGTCAAAGGAAATAAATCTAAGTTGGTTTACAGGGGAAGACTTAACTGGGACATAAATACGATGGAAGAGCCTAGAAGCAAATATGTACAAAGCGCCAGAAGAAAGAGAAAGAAATGTTCAACAACCTCCGACTTTTCAAGTTAAGGACAGAGGAATGATGGTTGCAGCTAAAGAAGTCAAAAGATCATAAAGGCCATTGAAGTCATGCGAAGTTTTTTTCTTATTTGTAATTAATAACCTATAAGACTATAAAAAGGGAAAAGGTTCAGATCACCAGCAAAGATGCTCTTACTGTCTCACTGTGAAGATCTCTAGGTCCTCAAACTTAAGTTTAGTTGTTCATGTCACTGGTATTGATGGTTCTGAAACAAGACTAGCACTGTGTTAGTCAACAAATGAAGTGTAAGCTAGTAAAAAATAAGGCCATGTGGGAGTCCCAATCAAAGTGTGTCCCTAGAAGTAGGGCATGGTTTCTTTCAGAGAAATTTAACTAAAGAGAATCTTAACTTGGATCTATCCAGGTAAGACGACATCTTAACTGAAGTTTCTATTGCTGTGAAGAAACAACAGAACCACAGCAACTCTTACAAAACAAAAAAACCACTTAGTTGGGCTTATAGGTTCAGCAGTTCAGTCCATTATTGCCGTGGAGGGAGGAAAGCATTGTGGCACTCAGGCAAATGCAGTGCTGGGGAGGTAGCTGAGAGTTCTATGTCCAGATCAGCAGGCAACAGGCCAAGAGAGGGACACTGGGCCTGGATGGAGCTCATGAAACCTCAAAGCCCACCCGTGATAACATTTCCTCCAAAAAGGCAACACCTCCAGTAATACCACTCCTTTCTGAGTCTATGGGAGCCATTTTAATTCAAACAACCATAGATGGCATCGACACACATTCAGTTCAAAAAGAAGAGTCTTCGCTCTTGTCTGCTGGTGATGGAAACTATGAAGCATTCGCACAATGGTAGTTATAACCTCTGAGGAGTATCTTCCATCACGGATGTCTCTGGCTTAGAGTAATGTATTATCTGTGCAGATAGAGAGGAAGAGAGATCAAAGGCATGAAAAAAACATGAGGCACACCCAAATACATCAGATCTTCTCTCTCTGTTCTCTGGGTGTCTTCCTCTTTATGTGATCCCGACATTCTATCATTTCTCACTCAAACCTATATCGATAACCACAGTAGCTGGCAGCATCTGTGCCTCTGTGCATACTAAATGCTCACTTAGTGTTAGATTGCTACTCAGGCCTCCAGGAAATAAATAGGAGAAGGCTGATAGTCTAATCCACAGAAGATCTGCCTTGTCCTGCTCCAAGAGCAACAACCAAAAGATGAAACCATGTGGTCATTGGGTTCTGTCGTAGTCAGGGTTTCTATTTCACTTCAGCATTGCTGTTCATCACTGAAGGAAGTCAGGGCAGAAACTCAAAGAGCAGCATCCTGGAGGCAGGAACTGATGAAGAGGCCATGGAGGGCACTGCTTACTGGTTTGTTTTCCCTACCTTGCTCAGCCTGCTTTCTTATAGAACCCAGGACCACCGGTTCATGAATGGCAACACCCACCATGGGCTGGGCCCTCCCTCATTGATTGAGAAAATGCCTTACACCTGGATCTCCTGGAGGCATTTCCTCAACTGAGGCTCCTTCCTCTCTGATGACTCTAGTTTGTGTCAGGTTAACACAAAACCAGCCAGTCCAGGTTCTGAGAATTAAAGCAGAGAATAGATAAATATGAGAAGCCAGCCAGGTTCCCCCTTCCTGGGTCACCCCTTTCCCTTCTATCCAGTTCACTGCCCTACTCCTCATTTGGGGGGGGAGGCAAAATCAGAAACAGGAATTGTATTTCTATGGAAGTTCAGGATTGCATGTTGTGGAGTGAAAAATTGGACCATCCTACTCCTTTTGGGGGGACAGGGTTCAGAACTTTGTTTTGCTGCCTTTATCGACAATAGATTTTTTTCCCACATGATATATGCTGATTACAGTTTTCCTTCCCTCTAATCCCCCAGTTCCTCCTCAGCTCCCCTCCCATCTTTATCCATTCCCTTTCTGTCTCTCATTAAAACAGGCTCCTAAGGAATCACAATGATATATAAAAATAAAATAAGAGTCTTACTTCTAATCAGAAGCAGAGAAGAAACTAAAAACAATATTAAATAGGTGATAGTTTTTTAATATAAAAAATTATTATGATTTAAAAACAACCCCAGCATAAACATAAAACTCAAGAAAATGAGTTGTTTATCATTCATGATAAGATGTGAATTCTTTTTCCCATAAAATTCTTTTGTAGTTTGGTCAGCTTTTACTAACTGGAATAGAAGCTATTACTTTTGGCTACATGTCATTAACATATCCTAACATTTTTTTGAGTGAAGAACAGTATCTTTTTAACTGAGAAATGCACAGTTGCATAGCATATTAAAGACCTCAAAGTAGCAAAGTGATTGTCCCCAGACAGGATTTCTCTATGTCAGTGGTACATCTCAAACCCACACAGGTGTGTCTGTTCTCTCAGGAATCCAAGCCGAGTTTTAGTTTCTTGACCTTCGCAAACCTGTGCAATGAACTAAAACTTACCTAAATAACGTTTCCAAGAGCAACCACACTTATGATGCACAAAGTCTGACCCCAGCTCTGATGAATAAGATGCAATTCAATGTTCAACTATTAAACAATTTTACAAAAACCATATGAATTCAGTAAGAAAGACATTTTCTTCATCAAAACATCATTAGCGTAAATTAACTAATTCTTCCCAGGGGAGGATAATCTCTTGACAAGAGCTAGTTCCAGGACAGGCTCCAAAGCCGCAGAGAAACCCTGTCTCGAAAAACCAAAAAAAAAAAAAAAAAAAAAAAAAAAAAAAAAAAAAAAAAAAAAAATATATTTTCATAAGAGATGTTTTAATAATTAATATGAATCATATTGAAGATAGAACACGTCTTTAAGAATATAAAATTGATCATTAATATAAGCTATCAAAGTGGTGTTAAAGGATGCCTAATGCTTTAAGTAACAAATTCCTTCCATCTAGAATCTGGTGCTACAAAACTAAATGTTTAAGAAGTGAATTGATATTCATGAAAATTTGAGACAAACAAGAAAAAGATGCTAATGTTGTTATCTTTAACTCCTTGGATACGGTGGTGAATAATTGCCCTACTTTTTCTTATTAATTCTTGTCTCACTTTTTTTTTTCCTGGAGACAAATGTAAATTAAGACTCAAGAAGCTGAGAGTGATGGCCTATAAGGCAAGAGTTTTGCCTGAAGTTCAAGGGTAGCCTGGGGTAATGCTGTGGAGTAATCCTTCTGTGTACTGTAAATATGTAATAGCTTCATTGCTTGATAAAAAGGCTGATAGTCCAGTAGCCAGGCAGGAAGTATAGGTGGGACAGCCAGAGACACAGAGGATTCTGTGCAGCAGAAGGGAGGGGTCAGAGGAGACACCAGCCAGGCACCGAGGAAGCAGATAGAAAATGAGGTAACAAGTCGTGAGCCACATGGTAAAGCATAGAAAAGAAATATGGGTTAATTAAAGTATAAGAGTGAACTAGGAACAAGCCTGAGCCATCCCTGAGCATTTATGAACAATATTAAGCCTCTGTACTGGTTATTCGTGAGCAGGCAGTCAGGTCAGGAAAACTCTGTCTAAGGAAAAACTAAAGCAAATATAAGCATGGAATAGAGCATTTACATTCATACTGTTCCTCACAGACAGCTGATAATCAAGAACCGGTCATTGTTCCTGAGTTCTTTCTCTTCTTGCAATCTTTACTACTTCATCTCTTTGTGAGTCACATTTAAATATTTATACCTTGATGTTGTTTACCATCATCCTTCTTGATTTTAAGGGTTCATCAAGTGTGTTACAATTTCAGTTGCCCATTCCAAAGCTTATTAATCACTCAGCTTTTATCACTGAGAAGTCTAAGGTCATACTGTAGAGAGGGCATGACATCCTTTTGGGGTTCATGGCATTGAATAAAAATGTTTGCCTGAACTTCATTGAATCCACACTGACTCTGGCTTCCACGTTTTCTGGAATACAGTCTCATCTGTTGCTGACTTTTTCTGTGTATGGAAGAGTTCATTTGGCAGTTGTAACAGTTCAGCTCAACACTTTGCTTCACTACCTAGGAAGTGTTCTTGTGTGTTGGAAAAGCCGAATGACGTGACTGGATAGGATTCTGCCAATAGTTACGTCTGTGCATTCTTTCTCAATGCCAGCTACTCACAAATAAAGAAAGCTCCTTTCTTTCCTGCAGGGAGCATGCAATCTGATTCTGAAAATAATATTCATTCAACTGGGAGCAATTTGTGCATGCCATGAATTCAGCAGGTCAGAGAAATCCGTTTGAGAACACTGGAAAAGCAGAGATTTTGCACAATGCTTGAGTTGGGGGAGACACTTTTAAGTAGCATTTATTTAGTTCAAGGACTGGCATGTGTAGTATTGCATTGAAACTTCCCATCTTCTCTGCAGTAATTGCACTTAATCCTCTTTGAAAAGCTAACTGCCATGGAATGCAAACAATTTTTCTAGGACCACCCAGCTGGGGGAGTCAGGGTATAAATAAACCCTGCAGACTAAATCCCATCATCTGTTGGTTGTATCAACTTTCCTGTACTCTACCTTGGCTTTGCAATATTGAGGGCAAAGCACCGCATATTACAAATAAAACAAAGGTTGAATTCACAAGCTGTTTGCAGTACTATAAAATGAGTCTTTGTAACATCATTTTCAAATGTTAAAAAGCCCATCCGTCTCCCAGTAAAAGACACAAGGCTAGATAACGTTACTGAGGCACCATTGTCTCTCTGGGAAGATAAAAGGGGATGAGAGATGGAGAGGCCCTGTTGGTGTCTGCACAGCCTCAAGTTAGCTAGAGCACTGCCCACGTCTCGGGACAATCACACCAGCCCACCAGAAATGGCCCCTCCCTGAAACATCCTTCTTAACAGAGTTAAAATAGAAATCAGAAGCACTTTCATTTTATCTTAAAACCATCAGAAACACCTTGAAGAAATGGAAGGGGAGCAGTACAGTGTTCAGCTGAGCGCTGCTGAAATCTTCCCTTAAATGGCCTGTCCACTCTAGGCTGTGTCCACACAGCATGTTCAAAATAGTTGCCGGGGAACAGCTGGACTGATGAGGCACAGATTTTGAAAGTAGATGAAGCAGCGGTATTGTGTCATCAAATCTCCCAGCCCTAGAGCAAATGATAAGACATGCTCTCTTTCTTATGTTTCATTTGCAGGTGCAATCATTTGCAACTAAATGGCAGGACCGTCTCTCACACAAGCAGTTAATATGCTCTAGAATTTTCCCAGGAACCAGATGGCATGCGTTTCATACCAAGCCTGTTGAAATAAGAACTAAAATCATCCGCCAATAAGTTGCATGGAAGTTTTCCACAGTCTCCTTAGGTGACCCCATGTAAGATTTTGAAGCTTTTGAGGTCAGGAAGCTTATAAATATTCAGTTCTTGGTGACTCATTTCCAGGGCTGTGGTGGAGTAATTATAGAATAATTCTAGTTAGCCATCAATGAAAATATTCTGACTTCAGCTCATGTTAGAGGGCCATTTTTTTTTTAGTATCGCCCCTTTGTTTTCGTATGTCTTCCTAGCTCAGAGTGCCACCTAATGAGAAGCAGATGGATTTAAAAAAAAAAAAAAAAAGCCAGAGGCAGCACTAGTTTCTTTCTCTATAGACATTATCAAGGTGAGTCCGAAACTTTAGAGGGCATATAAACATGTAGAAATTATACTTTAAAATTTCAGTATTTTTGGCCCAAATAACATCTGTAATTAATGTACTTTTCCTTGGAGTGATATCCTAAACCCTACACTCACTTCTAGTGGGCAGAGTCATGTGATGTGTGCTTGCCCGATCCAGGTACCTCGTAGGACTGTCTATCAGTGTTCACACGTCCCACTCAGCCCAGCCAGTCAAAGCCAATGAAACACAACTGTGCCATCCTTGTTGAAAGTCTTCAGGATAAATGTCCTTTTCGCTAGAGTGTGTGAACATGGAGATGCCGGTAGACATCTTGTTACCACCAAAAGGGCTTCTTGAATATAAAGGCAGGGGTGGAAGATCTTAGAAGTGGGTGAGGTGAGTGAGGGAGAATGATCTTTAAACCTCTCTTGCTGCAAGAATCTCATTCTGGATTCAAGATTGTGTTGTCGCTGTTATTATATAGAACAATACATCCCTATTGTTGTTGACTCTGTTGTTCTTATATAGAAGAATGAATCCCTGTTGTTATTGTCTCTGTTGTTATTATATAGAACAATGCATCTCTATTGTTGTCTCTGTTATTATATAGAACAATACATCCCTATTTATTTAAGTTACTATGAGCTGGGTTCTTCTATTTCAAGATTAAATCATATATTATAAAAGAATTATGCACATAATATATACATATATATATACATATACATATGATTATGAAAAAAGCAATATTCTGCTCCCAGGCATTAATGAAGCATCTCTATGGTAATTTTATACTCAACTTCTGAAATAGCACTCATTTTCTTGGAAATAAGAGTCAAAATTTTATTCCTTCTAAATACACTAAGACGTGGATGGCTGGCTTTTCCAGCCTCACACAAGGAGACAATGTCATGAGTGGAGTTGTGGATGATGAGAACACCTCTATCCTTGAATTCATTTGGAAGCAGTAATGTGCAGCAGGGTTGTGTTTTCTCCTATATGTGAAGGTAACCACGTAATCTATTTTTCTCTAAGAGAAGAAAGAGAGTAAAACACTATTTCAGATGCCATGTAGACTTATGATTTTCTTTGTCATTCTGAGTTCAGTTTTTGGCTTCAGTTGTTCAAACTGGCATGGGATGGATTTATGAGGCATATCTGTCTCTAGTCCATTTCTCACGGTGGCTGGGGCAGGCTTCTTCATTACACCACTGTTGTCCTTACCTCTACACACACACACACAGAGAGAGAGAGAGAGAGAGAGAGAGAGAGAGAGAGAGAGAGAGAGAGAGAGAGAGCACCCACACATATCTCTGAGGATTTTTCCATTCTTAGTTTAGCCTTTGCTGGTGATTCCAGCATGATCAAAAGAGTTTGCTGTCATGGACACATGAATTTGGGTTTTAAAACATTTAAGCGTTTAACTACTTTTTACCTTTTTCCTCCATGTGTGTGTGTGTGTGTATGTGTGTGTGTGTGTGATTTACGTATGTATAATATTCTATACACTCAGATATCTATAGATAAACTTTCTCTTGCAGGGAGGTACTCTTGGATATCATCCCACCTCCTTTCCAGTCTCATCCTTTGAGAGTCTTTATTTCCACCTGTCTATATCTAGTTGTGTCTCCTTGAGATCTGACTTGAGCCAGGATCTGACCTGAGAGCTGTGTGTGGAAGAGAAGTAACACAAGTCCTAGAGGAGTTACTTTCAAAACTAAGTGGTTCCTCATGCCTCCTTTTACTGACACCAGCTAGCATTGGACGTGGTGGGTGTTCTTTCAGCCTGACAGCAGGCGCAACCAAAGGATGCCTAAGTGACTTCAGTTATATAAGCCACTAAAGCTCTCATGGTTATGACTGTCATTTAAATTGTATTTGACTATCTTATTTTCTGGGCCTTTCCTGGATTAATTCCCAATCTCAAAAAGAAAGCTTTTTACCTGTGTTGTTGCTGCTTCCTCCCTTCTGAGAGGAAAATATTGCTTATACTTTGTACCATCTTCACTTGCTGTGGCTTCCCTCACCCAGTCCTGATGACTGATGTCTTTTTCCCACATCCTCTTCTCCTCACCTTCTCTGATAGGTCAGTCTGAAACCTTGATTCTTCTGTTGGCCAAGGCTAGGTCCTAGAAGGAAATTTCTATATCATCATCACCTAGAGCATGCAGCGAAGTGGCCTAGGTTTATATTCCTGCTTAACTACTCTTCCACTATGTGAACTTAAGGCAGGATATTTAACTTCTTGGAGTCTCAATTTCTTTTTCAGTAAAATGGGGATGCTAAGGTAAAATGGTCACATAGGTATAGTATGCAACATTGTAATGGTGCTAGCTGACATAATGCCAGGCTTCTAATAAGCACGGAGGAACAGTGATGCTGACTCTGTCCTTACCAGCTCCCTTACGTACAGTTATGCAAGACTTAAATTCAAACAAGGTCTCTGTGTCACGAAATTTGCCTGTGTTGCTCTCTGAGTATTGACTCCAAACAAATCCAATGTGCCTGTTGCCTTTATGGTGATAATATTGAAGAATACCACTTTGAGCATGAAAAGAATAACCCCAAATACATGTCTGAACTCCAATCTATAAATGGCAGAAAGTCTAATCCTCTGCTGTATACCCCTTCTTCCATTTCTGAGTGTTCTTGCTACACAAATATCATGTTACAGAAGTCTGCCATTTCTGTTGCTCGGGCAGTCTGAAGAATTACTGCTATGGAGTTCTGCAGAGTCTATCTCACCATTAGCTACTGGACAGATGTTAGTGTCCCATCAAAATTCATCCTGAGTTCAGTGTGGTGCTGGTAATTACAGATGTATTTGCGGGTAGGGGTGCTGGATTCTGAAGACAAAACCTTCATGAGTAAGGTAAGTGCCTTTATAAAAGATGCTTCAAGGAACTTGTTTCTTCTCTCTGTCATGTGAAGATACATAGAAGATGTCATCAGTGAGAAATGACCCCTCACCAGATAATGAATCTGATGGCACTTTGACCTCAGCCCTTCCAGTTTCTAGAACTATATGCGATTAGTGTCTGACTAATAACCAAGCCCAAGGCATTTTGCTATAGCAACAGGAATAGACTAAGAAGCCATTTAATTAAGCAGCTGGCTCAGGAACATTGCTTGGCCTATTCCAATGTTATTCTCTAAGGCCAACAGAGACTTTTACCTAGTCTTCCCAAAACCCCAGGAATGAAATATATCATGAAGAAACTGACAAAATGGCCTCTGTGAAGAGGAGATGTCTGAGGCCCACTAGTACAAATGTAGCACTTGGGAGTCTGCCAATTATTTCAATATCTAGCTAAGAGAAACGCACTTCAAAATCTAGAACAAACTCCTTTAGGATTCAAAGAAAACAGGCCATTCTCCAACCCAAAGTTTCTTTCTTGAAGGAAGATGGCCTTTTCTTTGGGTTGACAGCATCAAATACACCAGAGGCAAACATAGGAGGTGATGAAGTCAAAACATCAAATGCACAACCAGAAAGTCAAAACTGTCCAAGCAGAAGCCTCCAGAAGGAGCAAGGGAATGGAGAAAGTACAGAACTGCCCTGCCTCTGGTATCAGCTGGTGTGGGCCAGACTCAGAGTCTATCAAGACCCAGTCGTGACAGACTCAGTAGAGGCCAATTCTCAATAGTTTACCTAAGACAATACCTGATTCCAAGAAAGAGCACAAACTAGGACTACCCAGGCACCACCCAGGAACAGAGGATCCAAAGGAAATTCCTAACATTCCAACAGTTGTAATTAGGATCACTTGGCAGCACACACCCATCATTTTTACCATTTTTACCAGGACACCCCTAGACAAATGTTAGCCAATCGGGTGTCCTGAACCTTAGCAATCCCTCACCCCTACCTTTGTTACTATTGAAACCTAACCCCAACTGAATTTGTTGCTCTCTAGTCACTCCAATAAGTTGGGCACACAGAGAGTCTTAGTTCACAAACCTGTGTAAGATTAAAGGCTCTTTGCTTTTACATACAGGACTCCGTCTCCTAGTGGGTTTTGGGGGGATTCTGTGATCTGGGCATACCATTAAGTATCTAACTACAGAGAGATTCCCCTACCCTGAAATTAGTTTCGTCCCAACTGAGATGAGGGTGATTACAGAATCTATTTCATAGGGTACTTGCAGAAGTCGAATGACACAGCTCACATATAGGACCAAGTGAGTGTCTGCCATCATTATTATTAATAGGTAACACTTGGCATTTGCATAATTTAAATCCTGTTCTGGGTGCAATGGTAAAAATAAAATGGCGCCATTCCCCAAGTGGCTGCAGTGGGCAGCACGCAATAAGGGGCAGCAGATCCCAGGCAGGGAGCCCCATGGCAGGTGAGAGACCTTGGAGGGGCAGCCAGTCCCACAAGGAACCGTACCACGGTGGATGAGAGACAGAGACAAATAGGCACGCCATGCAGAGTGAAGTTGAATATATATTTAGTGGGTTATGGAAGGTAAGGGGAAAGGGAAGAAGGAGGGAAAAGGGGGATGAAGAAAGAAAAACAGAAAGAAAGAGAAAAAGAGAGAGGAGGGGGAGAGAAGAAGAAAAGACACCTCTTCGGGAGAGAGAAAGGAAGGAACACAGGCTGGAAACAGAAAGAAAGGGGGAACAGTCTTATCAATTGTCCCAGCAGAAAGTTGGGAAGTGGGCTGGTAGAAGGTCCATGTTTAGGATGTTTAGGATTTTCACCTGCAGCATAGCAAAGATAAAAATTGGGCTTTGTGAATGGAAGAGAGACAGATTCTGCTGCTGTGGTGGGAGACGGCATGGAGGGGCACCTGCAGAACAGAATGCCTGTTACGCCACCAAGCTGGGAACCAGAGTAGAGCCCATGAGGCAGAGCAGGGTCCACCAGTGATGGGAGAAGGGAGAAATGGAAGCAAAAAGTGGGGGAGAGAAGGGAGAGAGGCAGAAGTTGCCTTTCCAGAAAAAGGGCAGGGATGGGGGAAGAGTAAGAGGAACTTAGAGACAAAAGTGCAAGTAAGCCGTGGGACTAGGCAGAAAATACCTCAGTAAAGATGGCGGGACTTGGTCACTGGCCCCGGCCCTTAGTTAAGATGGTGGTGAGGTCACCTGACCTTAGTAAAAATGGAGGCGGTCGTGTGCTATATGGAGAAACCACATTTTTAGAGCCGGAGTTTTAAATATAATAACAAGAGAGACATAGAGGCTGTATAGAACATATATTTGAAACAGCATTACATCTGTGTGGCCACACCATTCATACATTTTTTTCATACATGAAGTAAAGCGAAAAATTACTCGGCTCCATGAGCTGCCATGCTGCTGAGCTGCCCCACCACCAGCAGTGGAGGGGAGCAAAGACTGGAACTGTAAATGGCTGACTTGTGGATCCAACTAATCTTGTTGGTTTCTGTGGGACCAGTAGTAGCGAGGGCAGAGATAGAATAGATGGAATAGGAGCAAAATAAAAAGAACATTTACAGGCAGGTGGGAAGAGGCTGCCCAGCAAAAGGAAAAGCAGATGGGCATGAGATACCAGTGGTGGGGCACCAGCAGGCCTGTTTGCTGGTGGAAATTAGAAAGAAGCTGTTAGGGAACCTTACCATTTGCTGCATTGGAAAATAGTCTGAATCCAGGGTCCCCACGAGGGAAAGTAGAGAAAGCCTGGCCGAGTCAGGCACAAATGTTATTCTTTTTTAAAGATATAATGATGGAAGGCCGGTCCCACAGGGGGCAGGGGTCACACGATGGGCAGCTGGTCCTGCGAGGGGTAGCGGTGCATGACCTGAGGCCTTGGCAGGTCCCCCAGGCCTCGGTGGATCTAGGCCTTGGTGGGTCATCTTGGTGGGTAGGAGACCAAGGCGGGTGAGAGACAGATAGATACATCATGTACACAGAGTTTGGATAGGCAAGTTTATTTAGTGGGTTATGGCTAGGGAGAGAAAGGGGAAAGAGGAGAAGGGGGAATAAGAGAGAAGGGGAGACAGGGAGGCAGAGGGGAGGAAAGAGAGAGCAGAAGTTACATCTTTGGGAGAGAGAAAAGAAAGAGAGAGAGAGAGAGAGAGAGAGAGAGAGAGAGAGAGAGAGAGAGAGAGAGAGAGAGAGAGAGAGAAAGGCAAGAGAGAGAGAAAGAGAGAGGGAGGGAGAAAAGAAGGGAGGGAGGGAGGGAGGGAGGAAGGAAGGAAGGAAGGAAGGAAGGAAGGAAGGAAGGAAGGAAGGAGGAAGAGAGGGAGATAAAGAGAGAGGGAGGGGGAGAGAGGGAGAGATGGTAGTTACCTCTTCAGGACAGAGTTGGAAAGAAAGAGAAAGAGCCCACAGGTTGGAGGAGGCAGGATATCTGCTTCCTTCCCTAGCAGGGGAGGGTTTGGGAGAGGGTAACCAGGTTACAGACCAGGCCAGCAGATTACAACACTGGATACTTTTTTTTTGCCTAAGTGTTACCCTCTCAGACAAATACTATTGTTTTATATTGCGTGTCCAAAGAGGTTAAAGTAACTTTTGCAAGGTTAGAGCTGAGAGTAGAACTCAAGGTTGACCCCTTTTCTTTCCCTATTGTCCTGAGAATGTGTCCACAAAATCCTCAACTTCCATACAATTTATGACAGTACACTCAGTGACCAACCAAGCCATTACAGGAAGGTTTCTGTTTCTTCAGTCTGTTTCCATCAGAAAAAGGGTAAAATGTGCCTGTCAGAGACTTTTTTTCCTTTATGTGTGTGGTCCATAAACTTGATATCTTGTAGACTCCTATTAACACACACACACACACACACACACACACACACACACTTCCATTTTGAAAACCACCTTATAGTTTGCTTGGAGACATTTACATGAAGCACTCCTAAGGGACCTTTCCCAAAGGAAGACCGAGTAAATTTTCCACATGAAAATGTAGTTTCTATGTGCATGCCCTAGAATGTCAAAGATTTAAATTCTTTACAAATCCTATTTCCACTGTTTGGTTGAACCAAGTATTTGAAAATAGAGTCCATACTTTAACTCAAGTACTACCAATGTGTGACTAACGCCTGAGTGCAGACACTTGACAAAGCTCCTTGACTGCCCTCTACTCCAGGGCTTCTCCTTCCTTCAGAACATCTTCACAGGGTGCCCAACCACTAACCAATGAACAGAGAAATCAGAGAAATAAAGGCCAATGTCCAGATTGAATGTGTAGCTTTAGGACTTGGAGAGAGGAGAATAGCTCAGTGATGACGAGCCCTTGTCGATCTTACAGAAGACCCAGACTCTATTCTCAGCACTCACATGGAGGCTCATAATCATATGTCATCCCAGTCCCAGTAGATTAGATGTCCTCTTCTGACCTCTCTGGATACCAGGCATGAATTTGGTGCACAGACCTAAATGCAAGCAAGACACTCATACACATAAATCTAAACGTTAGAAAGGGAGAGATGGCTTTATGTTTTCCCAGCCTTATTTGAATCCCAGTTCTACCGTCTTTCAGGTCTGTGACTGAACATCCTGAACACCCTTCAAGACTCAGATACTGCCGGGCGGCAGTGGCGCACGCCTTTAATCCCAGCACTCGGGAGGCAGAGGCAGGCGGATCTCTGTGAGTTCGAGACCAGCCTGGTCTACAAGAGCTAGTTCCAGGACAGGCTCCAAAGCTACAGAGAAACCCTGTCTCGAAAAACCAAAAAAAAAAAAAAAAAAAGACTCGGAAACTACGCCTGTAAAAACTGGACAAGTAACAGAGCTCATACCCATGTGAGAAGGACTGTGGGTGTTCTTTAAAACTACCCACTTGACAGAGTCTGATCACCTAGCCTAAGTCTCAGGATGTGAGCGAGTTTCCAGCCTGGGTTGACTGCAGTGGGAAGACACACCTTAAATGCAGACAATGCCATCTCATGGCCTGTGGTCCTGGACAGAGTGAAAAGGAGAAAGCAAGCTGAGTGGAAGTCCTCATCTCTCTGGGCTTCCTGACTGCATCTGCAATGGGAGCAGATGCTCAAGCTTTCATGTCAAGACTTCCAGCTGTGATGGGCTCCTGGCACAAAAGATAATCCTGCCTCTAAGTGCCCCAGATGTTAAAAGACATAAAGTGACTTTGGCCCCAGCCCATCTCTAGCTCTTCTCCACTTCTTACCTGGATTCTACTCCTCAGTCTTAATCAATAGCAAGCAATTATCCAAATGTGCTCTCCTCCCACGGCTTCCCTAGAAGACTTCCCTAAGTCTGCATTTCTGTTTCTCCAGCCACTTAATTCCTGTCGTAGCTATGACATGCCATAAACCAATGATGTACTAGTACGTTCGCATTATTGGCATTTAATGTCAGGACACTTCGGTTTTCTTCTTCAGAAAGTAAGACCCTTGTAATTGAGTCATCCTATTTTTGCTTTCCCTCTCCCAGAAAGCACTTCAGCACTTTCCACAGAATGTGTGTTATGGACCCTCTTTTTTTTTTCTTGAGACAGGGCTCTCACTATAGAGCCCAGGCTAGTTTGGACCTAGCAGTATTACTGTCTCATTCTTCCAAGTAACTAGAATTACAGGCTATGCCAATACACATGTTTTTGTTTTCTTCTTTGAACCCTGTGGCCTCCCTTTTTTTTTTCTTAGCATTTGCCACCCTAGATACGGTTTTCAAGCAATGTAACTAAATGGCAGTTCAATAATCTTGAAAGTAAACAAAACTTGTTTTAATATTCTTGGTTCTCCAGTACTGAAGTCTAGAGACACTATTTTTAAACCTCAGTGCCTTCCTTCCCACAGTGACCCAGAAGAGACTTAGGACTATCAAATATGCACTTCTGGCAAAACCCTGAAGTAGTCAGAACACCCTAAGGAATCCAAGTCTATTTCTCTAACCACACATGCATACATAATCACATACCACACACACACACACACACACACACGTGTGTGTGTATCTGCCCACCTACTTATTGTCTATCTAATAATGCTTTTCTGATTAACATGCACCTTCATAAAGCATTATTAAAACAAACAAAAGAAAACCTCAGGGCCTGATTTTTATAGCCTTGTTAGAAAGATAAAACTAACCGTGATGGCCACACAAAGACTCATGCTCAGAGATTTTCCAATCACTGAACACATGAATAAATTATCAATGCACTCAGCAGAGGCCTCCCCTCCTGCTTCCTAGAGACAGTAATGTCATTAGGCAGTCACTCCCTCCCCTGTTCACTCCCGCATCTGTCTCCCAGTTCCACAGGGGAGAGCATGCCTCCAGATCAGCACAGGACTTAACCTCTTTCTGCCTTGGCAGAGCTGTCTGCTCCCAGCTAACATCCTCTCTATGTCTTTATTAACTTCAACCACTCACCCTACTGAATGGTCCACAACAGGAGGAGACGCCACTCAACCCTGTGCCCTGGGCCTGCTGTAGATGGAGGTAGCTTGGTGAATGTTTGTGGAATAAATACACAAATCTGAATCCCTGTTTGCTGCTGAAAATTTTATCTTTTGGAATCATTGGAATGCTGTCAATCTTACATGAATATGAGGTCCTTCTACACCTGAGTGACCCAGACTTTAGATGGTACAGTCTTTCTGTTTTATTCACAGTGAATTCCTTACCATAGCTTCTGAAGGCTCAAAGCAAGCTATTATCTCAGAACATACCTATATCATTCTTCTTCAAAATGAGCTTCCCCAAGATTTCCCCTCAAATTTACACATCTGGAGAAGAGCCCAATCTTATGACAATGCAAGAAACGTTAATCCTAAAGTCCTCAGTGCTATAGTTCAGAAATACCAATGAAAATATTTCCAGGATGACAGCAGAAACATAGAAAGTCAAGTAGTTGTTAGGATGCTAATGCTAACAGTTTTTAGGCAAGGAAAACAGTTGCTGGGACTAAGAGGAGGCAATTGAGAGCAGATTCCATGACAGGACTAAACAGAAGAGGATTTCTTAGATATCCTTTGAAGGGAAATGGAAGGGACCAGGAGAAACTGGGGAAGCTGTCAGTGTGTCATGTCACTCAGATCAAGAGAGGGAGATTGTTAGAAGTGCCCTGGACTGCCAGCAGTTGAAGAAATGTTCAGCAAAACTATCAAAGTAACCTCAAGCTAGAGTGAGCTGTCAAAGGAGTTTCATGTCTCGCAGAAATGGGGCTGACTTAGTGCAGGTTCAGGACTCAGTATTTTCTCTGAAGAATCATGGAGAAGAATGGGCATAACTAAACACCATGGAGATATTTACAATTTTGGAGTAAAGCTACAGATTACTCTTCTATGCAACCAAATTCTTGGAAAGGACAAGTTATGGGAGAAGGATTTATTGTGGTTCATGGTTTGAACACTATAGTAGTTTGAATGAAAATGACCCCATAGGCTCCTAGGCAGTGGTGACACTATTAGGCTTTGTTAAAATAGGTATGGCCTTGTGAGTGACATGTGTCACTGGGGAGGGGGGTGTGCTTTGAGTTTCAAGTTCGCAAGCCAGGCCCAGTGTCTCTCTTCCTGCTGCCTGCTGATCCAGATGTAGAACTTACTTCTTTCTCCAGAGCCATGTCTTCTCTACCACCATGTTTCCTGCCTTAATGATAACTGACTATAAACCTCTGTGCCTTCAAACCAGCCCCAATTAAAGGTATTCCTTCATAAGAGTTGCCCTGTCACAGTGTCTCTTCACAGTTATAGACACCTTAACTAAGACAAGTACCGAGACCATCTTGGTGGGAAAGACCTAGTTAGGTGTGGCTCACAGCTGAAAAAGCTTCAGGTTTCTCACATATGGCCCCCAGAGAAGTGAAGAAAGATTAACAGTGCTCAAGTTCTTACGGCTTTCTTTCTTCCCGGATGCCATCTCAGAGGAGTGTTGTCATCCACTCTCAAGACATCTTCATGCCTTATTGACTCCTCTTCAGAAAAGTGCTCGTAAGTACACTCAAAGATGTGCCACCTTATGTCCTAATTGTTTCTTAATCTAGTCAAATTGTCAACCGAGTATAACATCGCCATACTGTCCTTGGAAGACTTTGCTACTTTTTAAGAATAATTTCTGACTTGGTGCTGGGTCGTACTAAGAAACTAAAGAAGTTGATGACAAGGGAGCAAATTTTCATGCAATGTGAATTGTCTGTAATAATGTATATGCTTTCTGATCCACCAAACCATAGGCACTGCACTTCATCAACAATGTGGTATTTATGAATCAGGCATGCACAGATCTGAAGGCACAAATATTTTACACAAGAAAGTAGCCCAGAATTTCATGGTTGTTGTTTTTGCTAGACTCTCAGTCTCTTGACTCTTAGCCCACATCTGTGACCTCATGGGAAATTTGTTATAACCAGTTGACTAAAAAATAAAATTGTCAGAATTAGCTTCAGACTCTTCTTCATGATAATCTGCAGACCCCCCAAAATAAACAGCTATTATAGCACAATCATTCAGAAACAACACTTAAGGATGGGAAAAGTTTCCATTGATCAGAATGTGAAGGAGTGTAGATGTTTGGGCATTTGTTTGCAGTAAGACCTAGCCAGAGGTGCAGATCTATCCAATTCTTGTTCAAGGACTAGCAGTGTGGCCAAATGGTCAAGAACATGCAAATAGCACTATTGGGAAACTAGGGATTCATGTAGCCATATAATAATATAATTCTCAGTAATAAAACAAGCTACTAAGCAAGAAACAGCATGGATGATTATTTAAATGATTATTTTAAGAAGATTAGGTAGCATAAAAGGGTGACATATGACTGATTTCACTTGGAGAACCATGTAGAAAAGACAGCCCGTAGAAACAAAAACTGACCAGTTGTTATTACAGGCTGGTGTACAGAAGAGATTTCAAAATTTTCAAAATGAAAATCCAGAGATTTCAAAAGAGATAAAATTGCTTTATATCTTAATTGTAGTGAAAGCTGACAACTATTAATGCTTGTCAAAAAATTAAAAGCATCTGAGTAATGGTGAATTTAACTATGTAATGAGTTTCAGTAATGAAAGAATGAAGCATTATGACTATATTAATACTTCACAAAGTATACTTTCCACAAAGATCCTTCTTCCCACCCTATCTAAGCCTCAGAGATCACTTCAGAAAGAAGGGAAAAATAATAAAAGACTTGGAAGACAGGGAAAGGATTATGTTATGCAGTATCCTGAGCACAGCACAGCCAATGCTGTCAGGACCTCAGAGCAGCTGTGGATACCTGTAATACCTACAGAGAAGTGGGAGTAAAAACAGTCAATAATAGCCCAGGGAGGGACTCATAACACTCTACCCCTTCCAACTGGAAGACTGGCCACTGACAAATGCTGAGGAAGGGGTGGTCATTATTATCAGTCACATACCCATTGAGTAGCTTACCAATCTTTAGTGAATAATTCTAAACCCATGACCACATGGATGATCTAAGATAATCTCAGTGCATCTCAAAATATAAAAGATAAAAAGAAAGACTTTTGATGATTGTGAGAAAAGGAATTATAGGTAAGGAAGGGGTCCCAGAAGTGGGAGGGAGACTAGGGAGGAGGGCAGATTATGCGAATCAGAATACATTTTATACTTGTATGAAATTGTTAAAAACCAAAGTTCCATATATAAAAACCAATAAATACTTAAAAGTCAATTATATAAACTTTTGACTTGAGGAGTGATGTTGACAGAGGTTTCTGCCCTGCCCAGTCCCACAGCTATTCATCCCAAAGAAATACACAGAGGACTCTACATTAATTATAAACTGGTTGACTTCTTAATAATGAATTCTTTCTTCTTAAATTAACCCATAATTCTTGTCTGTGTTAGTCACATGGCTTGGTACCTTTTATCAGTGAGGCCTTCTTATCTTGCTTCCTTTGTGTCTGAATGACAATTGCAAACTGACCGTTTCTTCTTTCCAGAATTCTCCTGTTCTTGTTGCCCCACCTATACTTCCTGCCTGATCACCCTGCCTATATTTCCTGCTTGGCTACTGGCCAATCAACATTTTTATTAAATTAAATTATATTAAAACAATACAACTGACAAATCTTTAAAGGGAATACAATCATTGTTCCACAGCAGAATGAGATCAATAAGATCAAATAAAACTCTGTGTCCTATCAAGAAAGGAAATCACAAAGAATTTCATGAAAGAGAAAATGGAAAATAACGAATGAAATGATAGTCTAGCTCTTTGATATTAACAAAGTTAACAAACTTCTAGTCAACAGATCCAGAAGTAAGAGTAAAGATACAACCAATCAATATGGTACCACTTTGTTCCCTGAAGATACTCCATGACATCCAGGTATCTGGGGAATGATCCATCAAATCTGATATATTCTGATTTTCTATATACTGTCTTAGAGTTATCATTGCAGTGATGAAACCCCATCACAGAAAATAACAGGGAGGAAAGGGTTTATATGGCTTATACTTTCAAGTTAGGTGTTCTATCACTGAAGAAAGTCAAGACAAGAACTCAAAGAGGAAAAGAACCTGGAAGCAAGAGCTAATGCAGAGGTCACAGAAGGGTGTTTCTTACTGGTTTGACCTCATGGCTTACTCAGGCTGCTTTCTTATAGAACCCAGAACCACCAGTTCAGTCAAGGCACCACTCACAATGGACTGGGACTGCCCACAAAAGTCACTAATGAGAAATGTCCTACAGAATTGTCTGCAGCCTGATCCTAAGGAGACATTTTATCAATTGAGATTTCTTTCTTTCAGATGACTCCAGCTTGTGTCAAGTTGACATAAAATTAGTCAGTGCATACACATACATAGGAAAAGATTAATTTCTAAAGTAGGTATAGTATTAAATTAACAATAATGATAAAATAGAATATAGTATCTTCTAATAAAAGTTACAGGAAGGAAGTCTTTCTTGAAAGAGTCAAGAAAAATATTAATGAAATAGGAACATGGAAAACTGTTGAGAAGAAAGGACAATTGTACCAAGAGTAAAAAGAAAGGTAGTAAGGTCATATTATAAAAATTTTCATACTAATAATTTCCACAACATGGAGATTGGAGAAATTCCTTCGACAAAGTAAAAATTCAGAATGCAATCAAGAGAAAGCAGCTAATCTGTTAGAGAAGTCAATGTCACAATGTAAAATCTTCTAAGAAAGAAAAGTAGGGCTTCACTTGTGACCTTTATCAAGTATTTAAAGAATAAATAACACAATTTTTTTATTTTCTTTTGTAAACTTTTTAAATTTATTCTTTGTGTCTTTTACATTATGAATCTGGATCCCATTCATTTTTCTGTTCCTTTATATCTGCCCTCTGCCCTTGCAACCTTCCTGTCAAAATAAAATCAAATAAAATTTAAGAGAAGAAAGAGAAAGAAAAAGGAGAGAAGGAAGGAAGGAAGGAAGGAAGGAAGGAAGGAAGGAAGGAAGGAAAATCTCATCATGGAAGCTGAGGCATGACCCAATGAGTCACAAAGAATATCCTTCTGTCTTTACTTGGGCGTTTATTGCAAAGAGTCATTGGTATGGACCTAGGTCTCTGGTTTCTGCTATACCGTTGATACTGGGCCCTCCCTGGCATTTCTCTTGGATATTCTGTTGCTGTCCTGTGTCACAGAGATACTGCAACTTTGGATCTGCAGGACATGCCCCTTCATGTGCTCTTGCAGATCACGGATGGGGAGGATGTTGGGATGAGCCAACTCATAAACCCTGGTTCTAGGCCTGGGTAGGGTTGGTCATCCTGCCAGCTTTGCTCCGTCCTCACCATCGGGGTGAACTCTCCAGCATTTTCCTGGCTAGTTCACCCTCTGCATCATTGAGCAAGTGCAGAGCCAGCTCTCCTGCTTTCATGCCCTCAGGGTGAGCTCATCCACATCTGTAGCATCATGGTCAGCTCTACTGTGCTGCCCAGGTGAAGTGCAAGGGCCACTTTCCAGAGTACCACACCTGGTGAGGCTTAGGGACAGCTTTCCTGCTCTTAAGACCTCAGAGCCAGCACTCCCAGCTGCCACAGGTAGTGAGGGGAAGAAAGGAGCATCTCCCCTCACCCACACCACCATATGGCAGATGAGGGGCAAGACCCAATATTTCAAGCTCCCGTTCTGGAGCCAGTTCACCCACACCCCTGCCAACAGGATCAGCACCACTGTGCTGCTGAGGTGAGGTGCAGAGCCCACTTTCTGGAGTCCTGCAGCTGATCCTGCAGGCGGCAGGGGAAAGGGGAGAAGGCATCTTTGCCTTAGCGTCATCAGCACACAGCAAACAAGGGGGCGTGGCCAGCAACCCCACTGTCACGCCCATCATTTTCATATAAGTGCTTCCAAGAAATTCACAAAAGCCAACATTACCCAGACACAAAAACTAGATGATAAATATTCCAAGGAGAGAGGTTATAGACCAATGTTTCTTTGTGATCACAGATGTAAGCTTTAACTACATTTTAACCATAAAAATTTAATATTATCTAAAACTCTGAACAGTTAGAGGTGTGTAATTTTATGTCTTGTCTTGACTAGGCTGAGTTATGGCCGATACCTGGTTAAACAACACAGTGTGTGTTGATAGTTAGAAAACTGTGCCAGACAGGCATTTGAAGCGGTGAGCTAAGGAGCAGATGGCCCTTCCCAGCATAGGTGGGTATTACCCTTCTCTTTGAAAGTCTGAATATACCAGAGTAGGGTGTAATGCTTTCTCTTAAACTGACTGCTTGAACTGAAAGGTCAGTCTCCCCTGCTCTTATATCATTAAACTTCCACTTTTTAGAGTTACACCACCATTGTTTTAGGTTGTAGATTGCAAGTCAAACACTTCTCGGTCATTAACAAATTATTTATTATTTATAATATATTATTTATTATATATTTATATTTATATATAATATAATATATATAATATATATTATATTTATATATGTATAATATAATATATTTATAATATATTACTTACATACAATATTATACTTACTATGGCTCTCTAAGCGTATGTGTCTCCTGTTGGTTCTTTTTCTTTTAAAAATCCTAACGTAATGACTGAATGAAATTTAATACAGGAATTTCATCTGACATTTAAACACATAGAATTCAGTATTTCAACAGAATAAAAATGAGATCAGTATAATTACTTAAATGATGCAAACAAAATCACTTGACAAAATTGTGCATATATTCACAAAACAGGCAGAGAGATGCACACTAAAAGATACAGGCATAGTGTTAAAATCACTTGACATTAAAAAGCATCTTAAAAGTCCTGCAACAAAACCTTATTAAATATTGAAAACATTATTGTTTTCTCTGTGATACCAGGCAATCTGTTCTTATGGCTTTCATTTAGTGTAATATAGGACAACCTAACCATTTAAATAAAGCACAACAAAATTTTCTATTTGAAAATAAAACTATATTCTTTCATGGATAACATTTTAATCCACTTTTAAAAAATCATCAACATATTAATCTGTTCTTTACATATAATAATGTCATGGAACAGGGCCTCAGAGTACATGGTTAACATATAAAAATCAAGTGTGTTCATAAACTAGTAGAAATGAAATTTAAATCAAATACCACTTAAAATAACACCAAAACCATCAGACATTTAAATACACACACACACACACACAAATATAATCAACAGTTTGCAAAATCAGAGCCACCTTGAAAACCCTAAGACATTAGCTATAATGTTTGAAGCATTAATGGCTGTAGTATATTATCATGGTCATGAATTAAAAGAGTCAAACATTTTGAGATGTCAGTTTTCCTCCTTTTGCTGTATTTTTTTAATACAATCAGTGTCAATGTCACATTTCTTATATTTCTCAGGCCCTCCTTCCCAGGACAGTGCTGCCCACAGTGCTGACCCCCTCACATCAATCAGCAGTCATGAAAATGCCCCACAGATATATCCATAGGCCAATCTGATGGAGATGGTGCCTCAGCTGAGATCTCTTTTTCCCAGCTGTCAAATTGAAACTTAAGCTAACAAAACTAACTATGATATTTTCTTCTTGTATTCAAATAGACTGGCTTTTTCAAACAATATATTCTTTTCGTGGTTCCCTTTCCTCAACTCCCCCAAGATTCTCTCCTACCCACCCTTTCTTTTCTCTTTGAAAACAGGTATCTAAACAAAATAATAAAATAAAAAGCAGAATAGGACAAAACAAAAAGAAAAAAACAAATAGGAAGCAAAAGAAACACATACAGGCATGGACATACACACATTCCCACACACAGAAGTCCCATAATAACACAGAACTGGAAATCATAATATACCTATAAGGGAAAAAAGCCCAAACAAAGTACTATGAGACAAAAACTCATCCAGAAATACCACTGAGTTCATTTTGTGTTTGCCATCTACTATGATATTCTTCACCCTGTCTCAACTTTGACACACAAACTTATCAATTTATACCATAGATTTTCCTTTCTTGTTTATTCCCCAAGATCTTCCATTAAACATCATAATATTTGCTGCCCTTAAATTTTCCGCACTTTTAAAGACCAATGTCTCTTTAAATATCCAGTCTTTTAACTGAAAGCTCTTATAAAATAAAAATGGTTATATACTTCCTTACTCCAAATGGAATAGTCAGAGCATTAAAACAACCATACATAAGCAAAACCAACCTCCAACAGTGTAAATAGTTGTGAGTATGCTGTTTGGTGCTCGCTGCATTCTGGGCTTCAAGGGGCTTAGGCAGCTTCACTTTAGCGCTGCTATCTTCCGATCACAGCTAATCTCATAGGTGTGGGTTAGCTTCACTCCACACCTTCCACTGTCCTTCTGGGTCTCTCACGGTCCTGGCATCTCCAATTCCATGGGTCTTTACTATAACTGGGCTCTATCTTTACCAGTGGATTTTCCTGACCTCCCATGGCATCAAGCCATAGTTCCTTTGCTTCTCTCCATGACTGTTTCAATCCTGGTGACTTCAAGGAAACTAAGGCTGCAACGGACCCTGAGGAAATGCTTTCCAGATTGTTCCCCTTGGCAAAGCTGGTTTGTGTTGATCACAGCTGACTTTTCAACCCTAGGTAACCAGCACTCATTGTTCTAGGAAAGCAAAGGTTTCTCTTTAGCAGAGCTGGTCTCTTGTTACCCACAGCTGATTCTCCAGCCCCAGCTAAGCAAAAACCACAGATACTTAACTTAAAATATCACTTAAATATCTGTGATAGAGTCTTTAAGAGGCTTTCTAACTTCCTGGGAGCCTGGCTTCCATCTCTACATCACTCTCAGGATGTCTTCCAAGTTCCAACATGAACTCATTGAGCTCTAAGCACTCAAGCTTTCCAGTCCAAAGTTCAAAATGCCACTTTCATTCTTCCCCAGAACATAATGGCCAGGTCTACCACAGGAATACACCACGGTATTGGGATCATAATGAAATAGAAATCCTGAAAGGATCCACAAAAAGATTAAAGGAGATTAAATAAGAGAAAGAGAGAGACAGAGAGAGAGACAGAGAGAGACAGAGAGAGAAAGAGAGAAGAAAAAGCAAGGAAGGAAGGAAAAAGAATAAAGAGGAAGGAAGGGAGGGAGAAAGAAAGAAAGGAAGGAAGGAAGGAAGGAAGGAAGGAAGGAAGGAAGGAAGGAAGGGAAACAGAAAGAGAAAGAAAGCTGTAACCTAATAATATAATTAGACTGTTCTAATAAATATTTAAAAAAATAATCCATTATCTATCTTCTTGAAGTTTATTACTCTCCTCCCAAAGTAGAATAAATATTTTTAAGCTCGTTTCTTGAGACTCTAATCACTCTGCTACTGAAGCCATATAAAGACACCACAGGAAATCTGGAATCCAGTAACTCAAAAATAAATGCAAACTTTCTTAGTAAAATACTAGCGAGCCAAACTCAACAACATATCAAAAGGATTACTTATCCTGACAAAATGAAAGTAATCCCTAGAAACAAGTAGGCTTAACATATACAAATTAATCAATATGATACACCACACTAACAGAACAGAAATAGAAAGTACATCAACATCTCAGTAAATGGAACAAAAGCATTTGATGGATTCCAGTACCCTTTCATGATTAGATTCTCAGGAGTCAGTATGGAAGGATATTTGCTGGACATAATCTAAGGACCACTGATGAAAAGATCAAGGTGATATTAATAGGAAAAGCATAAAAGCTTTTTCTTTAAGATATGGTACAAAGCAGAGAGGGTCCCTCCTACTCTTGCCATATTACAAAGCAGCGTGGTCTTCTCTTGCCATATTTGTTTAACAATGTACTCTAAGCTTTAGCAATCATACAAAGAATCACACAGAATAATTAGATATATAAATCAAAAGAAAGAAAATTATTTGTTTGGTGTTAACATGAACTTATATTTCTAAAGACTCCATACCAAAAATGTTTTAGAATAAACATTTACAATTAATAGTAAAGTTACAGTATACAATACATACATATTTAATTGCCTCAATGTTAATGATAACTTATCTGAAAGGAACATGAAAAGCAATCACATTTATGATATTAAAAATACACCAAATCTTTTAAACATAAAGCAAGGCAAAACAGCCTACAAATTACAATCCCAGATAACCTAGACAACAGTACCCTAAGAAAGATATACGTGGATCTAATCTACATGGGAAATAGAAAAAGACAAGATTTCCTAAGTAAATTGGGAGCACAGGGACAATGGGAGAGGGTTGAAGGGGAGGGAAGAGGAAAGGAGGGGAACAGAGAAAAATTTACAGCTCAATAAAAACAATTTTAAAAGACAAAAAAATACACCAAATCTTTACAAACAAATTTAACTGGAAAGGTAAAAGATCTGCAGACTAAAAACATAAAACAGTCCTAAATTTAAATAATTTATAAAATTGGAGCAATATCCTATGTTAAATAAAAACTAATCTTGTTAAATTTCTCATAGTACCCCAAATGATATACAAAGTTGTTGTCTGAGGTTTTCTGTCCTACCAGGTCCCACAGCTGTTTAGTCCCAAAGAAATCACACAGAGGTCTACATTTGTTATAAACTGATTCGCCAAGTAGCTCAGACTTCTTACTAACTCTTATATCTTATATTAGCCCATTAGTCTTGTCTTTGTAAGCCATGTGACTTGGTAACTTTTTCAGTGAGGCAGTCACATCCTGCTTGCTCTGTGGCTGGGTCACGACTGCAGACTGCACTTCTCTCTTCCCAGCATTCTAGTTGCCCTGCTTCTACTTCCTGCCTAGCTACTGGCCAATCAGCATTTTATTAAAATACAATTGACAGGGTACAAACCATTGTCCCACAACACAGAGTCAATGCAGGGCCTATGAAAATCGAGGAATTAGGTTCAGTTGCAGAATGGTTGTCCAGCATGAGGGAGCTCTTATGTCCAATCACTGCAAATAATTAAATCCCAATGTCATTTTTACAGAAATAAGGAAGACACTTTAAAAATTCACACAGAACTAAAAAAGACTGAGTAACATTATACACTAGACAGAGAAGAGCCATGTTGGAAGCATCCCACTTCTGGATTCCCTACAGAATTGCAGTAATCCAAATAGTTTATTACCAGAGTAAAGACAGAAAAACCATGCAGAAAGTCTAGAAATAAACTCACATTTATTTATCTGTAATCAGCTGTGAGTAACAGTGTATGTGGTCAACAAATGCTTAACAAAAGCACCAAGAACACACAGGGGAGAAGGGGCAATCTCTTCAGCTCATACTTCTGAGGAAACTGGATATCTCTATGCAAAATAATGAAATTGGACATGTTATGCATAAAAATCAACATGAAATGGATTAAAGATTTAAATATTGGGCCAGAGAAAGCAAAACTCCTACAAGGAAATAGGAGAACGGTTTCTTGACATTAGCCTTGGTCATGGTTAATTTGGATGTGACCCCAAATGCTAAAAGACAAAAGCGAAAACAGACAAGAGAGATTGCATCAAACTAATAACCATCTGTCCCAAAAGTGATGTCACTAACAAGATGAAAAATAATCTAAGGAATGGAAGAGAAGGCTTGTAAAACATCACTGACAAAGAGTTAATGTCCAAAATATATACGGAATGACTACAACTCAACAGAAACAAATACAACCTATTCTTTAAACAAGTAAATGACCAAACTGTCATCCAACATGTAAGAAAATGTCATCCATCACAAGGGAAAGTAAATTAAAACCAAAGAGATATCATTACAATACCTGGTAGAATGGTTATGATCCAAAGATGAGATAGTCACTTAAATGAGTGTAGAGAACCAATGGAGAATCATATGATCTTGGTGGGAATGTAAAATAGAACAACCATTGTGGAAAACAGTATGAAGACCCCTATGAAAGCCTAGATGAGGAGAGCAGATAAAAGTATAGTCTTGGGTCTTGCATAGGTTCAGGAAGCTTTAGGCTAGAGCCCATATCCAAGCCAGAAATATGACCTCAGATATTGGTCAGTCCTGCCTTGACCTTGAGGTTGCAATAGGCATTAATCCAAATGAATGGTGTTTTTGTTTTGTTTGCTAGCTTTTTGTCATTCACGGATACTACTAAGGCAGCAAGTTCCATGCCAAACTTTCCATGGGACAGACTCTTGAGGCTAGCCATGTCTTGAAGACTTTAAGAGTATGTTCGTCTTATTTCTGAAACTCATTGTGAGAAGTTTCTGGAAGTCTTCATGCATATTGAAGAATACAATGAGAAGAAACATGTCCCCCAAGCCTCTAAGAGGGACCTTCCAGTTACTGACATTACTTGAACATTGGGAGATAAACTCCAGGGTTCTAGAGTCGCATCTCCACCTATGGCTTTCATCTACCTCTGACAATCTCAGAGTGCCCTGAACCTCCCCTTTAAGGGACCAGTCCTTTTTATCTGCTGAGATAAAAGAGTCATAGTACCATTCAGTCTGAGGGCTTTCTAAAATCCCACCTCTGGTCACACTCCTGAAGCAGCCCCTAGTCACACATCATCTGCTTTGCACCTTCAAATTGCATCACATCTTAGAATCTTTTGATCTGCTCTGAGAAAGCACAATGATGTGTTTCATTGCTATCCACATATTTATTCATATTTATTATAGAAAATATGCAGTTGGTCAGCTCAGTGGAAAGTTTGTTTCTTAGCTGCTGCCAGGGCTGTTGATTATCTTTATTCCTTGGGCCAGTTCCCTAAGTGGCTTTGTACTTCAACAAGACATGTCTTAGCCAATGTTCAATCTTGTTTCCCCAAATTAATAAAAGACTTCTCTCCAGTTGAATAGCATAATATATCTGTGGTTTTCCCATCTCATCTCCTTAGATGTCCAAGAATTACCAATTGTGCCAAGTTTCAAATCTTAGATGTAATTCTTATGTTTGTTTCTCAAACTTCAGATCATTGTAAAAATACTCTAAAATGTTATCGCTTCTACAGTAGTCATTATTAGTAACTAAAGCATTTCTTAAAGCAGCAAATAAGAATATAACTGAGTGATCCACTAATCACCATTCTGTGAACACACCTAAAGAAAGAAAATACATACCTCAAAGGATTATCTATATTCCCAGATCCATTGAAGCATTTTTAATAGTCATGGTATAGAAACATCTGTCAAAACATGAATAAAGAAATTATATTGTGCATATGTATTTTACATGTGTGTGTGCTGTTTAAATAATAAAATTCTATGCTGCTATTTTTAAGGCCAAATCAAATTATGGCCTTTTAAGGAGAAATGGAAGTAATAAGAAATCACTATGTTAACTGAAATAAGCTAGCCCCAGAAAGACAACTATTATATGTTTTTTCTTGCTTCAAGGAACATGGCGGGAGTGGGTAACAAGCTACAGATAAAGAGAACTGAACACTACAAAAGACATTAGTTTGGAGGAGTATTGCTATAAAGGAGAAGAGAAAAATTAAGCAGAATCTGGATGGAAGTAGAAGAACAAGGGATTTTATCTTAATAGAGCATTTTATAAAATTATATTCCAATTCATTGAAAAGGGAATTATACAGCCAAGTGAGAGAAAGGACATCATTAGGAGTGTCATCCATTATTGCTAGCAACTATGAAGGTCTCAGCTGTGGCTGTTTCCCCCACTGGGAGGGATTCTTCTGGTTATACCTGTCTGTAGTCACAAGTCTCTAAGATGCTTTAAGCTGTTGACTCAATTTTGAAATCCCAATCAAACACCTATGACAGCTTGTATACACTTTGGCAGTTCTCTGAATGCGTAGCTGATGGATTCTTCTTCCTGACACACTGAAGGCTCGACTGTCTTGCAGGTAAGAATGGTGTGTCTGCCACTATATAAACATGACAGGATACAAAGAGCCCTAGAGAGCTGCTGAACCACCAAATAGAGGAATGCAGTGTGCCTTCAGAAGCCGGTAATTCTAACACCGAAGACTGCAACAAAAGTTTTCTCTTGTTTTCAGAGCAAATAAATGTAACTACAGAGTAAGGTGACATTTTTAGTTAAATCACAGCAAAATAGAGTTCTTAATTTTAAAAAAAACCTAAGCATTTTTATGTCTATAACAACATAAACATTCATCGTAAACAATGAATATAATGATTAAAATACAAAATGCAACTTTTACTCTTTTTGTTTTGTTTTGTTTTTGTTTTTCGAGACAGGGTTTCTCTGTGGCTTTGGAGCCTGTCCTGGAACTAGCTCTTGTAGACCAGGCTGGTCTCGAACTCACAGAGATCCGCCTGCCTCTGCCTCCAGAGTGCTGGGATTAAAGGCGTGCACCACCACCGCCCGGCTTTACTCATGTTTTTAACCCAACAAGAGAAATGATGCAATGTTTCAGTTTGCTGTAGTTCCTGTCTCTGCCAGGGTCCTTGTGATGGGGCGTTATTTCCATCACATCTGACATACCTGGTGTGTGTTTACAATTCTCTCACTGTGATAAGTTCTGCAGTGTGAAGCAATGAAGAGTCTGCTCAGTTTGACTCTGCATAAAATGACCCCAACCTTCGGATTTCCCAAATACCTTCACAGGATACAGAATGTCCATACTGAAGATCTCCTGTGCTCACATTTACTAGGACTCTTGATGGGCACATATAGGTGCAGCTCCAGCACTTCCTGGGGTCATTAGCTGGAGAATCCACAGTGTTTTTCAAGTCACATTCCCCTAGAAGCTGATTTACCTTCAGGAGAGATGTTGACTGGGGCTGTATACTGAATAACTTGAAGGTAATTTTTAGAAGAGATTTTCAATGCTCAGATTTTCACAATAATAATAAGGACCAGCCCAGTAGGAACATGTTCCTTGTAGACATTTCTGTGTGCTGAGTGCTATGTGTTGTGTGCTAGGCTATGTGGGACATCTTTACATTGAGGTGTGGTGTGTGTGTGTGTGTGTGTGTGTGTGTGTGTGTGTGTGTGTGTATGTGTGTGTGTTGTGATAATTTGATGGTTTGCGTTTTCCGCTTGCATGAACATGACAAAATGCAAGATGGCCCTAACTTTTAAATTGTATCCTAGTGTTACCTTTACCATGCAATAATTTGGGGGCTAATTTAAATTTGCAGATCTTATGTGTATCATATCTTACAGGAAATCATCACATGTACTTTATTACTACTCAGTAATTTATATTCAGCAGGCATATTTTCAAAATGTATCTATTTCAGTTAAGCCCAATATAGTCAATACTCTCATTAAGTTGTTTGAATCCAAAAAAGTAGTGGGACTTGCTTGCATTGGGAGACTCCTATCTCACTATTCCTATTTTCTCTTGTTCATATTTTTATGCCCCAAAGATACATTATCTTCATACTGAATTTAAAATCATGTATAATTTGAATTACATTTGTTTTATAATCCAGTTACCACCTTAGCAATAAGAACCAGGGTGTTGGCTTGTGGAAGAAAAACACAGTCTCCCTTTCTTTGTTCTGTCCTAATTTCCTTCCTTCCTTTGTCAAAAACCACAGTGCAGAATATGACAAAGGGCAAACTATGAGTCAGAGAGATGTTGCCGCTCCAGCTTTCATTCTGCAGACCCTGGCATTGGCACACAACACAGCCCAGTGCCAGGGCCCTGCCCGCCTGTCTATTAACCTAATTGACAGTGCTTGTGACATGCATCAGGATGATGCAGCTCAGAACCACTAACCGATTTTAGCAAATCAGAAAGGGCAGGGAGGAAAAGCCTAATCCCTCCCCCTCTTCAGCTGTGAGAAGAATAAGTCAGCAGCTTGCGTGTTGAGGATCACGTCAAAGCTCAAGAAGAAATGATTCACAGGAAACATCCGAGCAGAGAGGGGAGGAAGCTTTCTGGGACACAATGGAAGCCTGTTACTAATGTGGTCGCATAATCAGGAGACAGCGTGTGATACCAACAAAGGGATTTTCAAAGGGTTCCTGGACAGTGGTGACAGAAATTATTCATCTCGAGACAGGCGCTTTAAATGTAAAGGTCCAAGAGAAGAAGAGAATCACGAGGGCAAGTGGGGATGTGCACTGTGATACTGATAAATTAGTAATAGAGCCTCAGGCTTTTTGCCAAAAGAAAAAAAAAGTCTCCAACACCATGGCTCAAAATGTCATGAGGCGTGTTTAACAGTATGTCAAAAAGTCAAATTCACTTCCCTTATCTAGCAGAAGACAAAAAGACATATATTTAAAATGCCCCAATTCAATCTCATCTACAAGATCACATGAAGCCTGTTATTCTCACACCGTGTATTTCCTCACATCTCTCAAGGCCTCTCTGTCTCATCAAAATGAAGAATTTAACTAATGAAACAAATGAAAGTTAATCATTCTTCCCTTTTTGAGGGGGCTATGGGACGTCCCACAGTCAAAACAGGGAGCCCAGATTTTTGTCACTTCTGTCTTCTTTCATGCAGCCATTTAAACAAGGCAGATTTTGCCTTGTGCCAACCAGTCTCTCTGGGTTTCCAGAGAGTCACACCTCTCACACTGTGGGCGTTAGTGGTTCTCATTGGTTTAAGATCGCGAGAAAATACTGTGCCTGCTTCTTAAAGATAGTGATTTGATATCTGCCCCTCTAATTTTGATTACAGGCATCTAAAAACTCTCCATTTACTTATTGAATTAATATGTATCAAGTTTGCCATATTCCCCAAGACATCCCTGTTCCCTCAAGCTGGTGTGGATTCTGCAGGAAGCAAACAGCATGTGAGGGAAGTCTTTGCACTGCTCTGAGCATGTAGAAGATGCGGCTTAGTACCACGTTAGGCTAAAGCACTGGAGGCTGATTTTATGCTCATCCCTTGGAGATTGCTTCTTCTACACTAAACTGCAAGCTTCCAGAAGGAAGTTAGTGGATTCTGTTTGTTTGCACTTTTGTTTTTCTGTTGCATATCAACTCCACATAAAAGTCCATTAACATTACTTTTACAAATAGCAACACAGATACCAACAAAAAGTATCCAAAATATTGTCAGTTATTGGAACAAAATAAAAATGTAACAAAATTGGGATTTTAGGAGATCCATTGCTCATACTGCACTTTCGTTTGTTTATCCATTCATTTAGCTTACATGAACTGTACCAAGATTTTACTATGCATTCAGAACAATGTCACACAATAAAGGCAAAACCATAAATTAACCAGTAAACTCAGGGAGACTGTATTTTTCTGAAGAAGAAAGAAAGAAAGAAAGAAAGAAAGAAAGAAAGAAAGAAAGAAAGAAAGAAAGAAGGAAGGAAGGAAGGAAGGAAGGAAAGAAAGAAACAAACAAGAAACAAAGAAAGAAACAAAGAAAGAAAGAAAAAGAGAAAGAAAGAATTGTGTGTTATGCTGTCTACACAGAAGACAGTCCACTACTCTAGAAACGGAGAAGAGAGACACCAGATGGGAAGACCTATCTGAGCAAGTGAGATTTAACCTGAAAACTGAGGGATTGGAGAATTTTAGCTATTTTGAAAAGTACAAGTTTCTGAGACAGAAAACAAATCAGTGATGCACAATGTACTGAGAACAGCATTTGCCTGAAGTGAATTATCTATTCCAGACCACAGAATGTGACCTCATTTCTAGATAAACTATTTGTATATCTTTTAAAGAAGGCATCCTGGAATAGAATATACCCTAAGAGGAGGTAAATGAGAACACTGACATCAGGGAAGAAAGACATCTGCTGGTGGCCAGAGATGGAGTGATGCTGCCACCGACTAGGAGCCACAACACCTGGGAAAAGAAAGGCAGAATTTCCTCTGGATTCCCCTGAAAGTCAGGGCTGAGCCAACTTGTTTCATTGTGCTTCGAGCCTCCTACTGTGTGGGAGACTGAGTCTTATTGTCTTAACATATCCAGAAATACATAATAAACTGTGACAAGAACCATAGGAAATGAAATGAGCTTAGGGAATGTCTGCAGTGATGGAACAGAGAATTGATTTATTACTGGGGTGATGATCTAGCAAACCAGGATACCACACTCTGTTTACTGGAGACAAGTGAATTGGATTCAATAGATGGAGCAGGAAGATGTTCCCCGTGAACATCTAGGTTCAGACTAAAGTCCTCTGCTATAAGACATTTTGGGTAGGATTTCATTCTTCATGATTTTACAAGTGCCGAAACAATACAGAAACTGTTGTTACATGCGAGGGAGTCTAAAACAGGGTCTAATCAAAGTCAAGAAGGACTTTGGAGCCATGGGATGTCTTGAGCTGAAACTGGAATCTCCTAGATGCTGCTGAAAGGCAACTGAGCCGATGCCTGTCATCCATGAAGACACAAAACACTGCTTGGAGTCTGATGAACTTCCAAGTGTCATATGTGTGATTGTCATTGTATTAATCTTTTAGTATAATCCTATTAAAAGAGCTTAAATTGAAGAACACAAAACTATAAGATGTGTTTTGGGAAAGAGCTAAGTGGATAATTGCATAAAAGTGGATGAAAATGTTTTGAAGTTCTTAATATTGAAAGAATATCTTAAACTTACATAAATAACAAAGGCTCAGGATTCAGATCATGTTAGACAAGCATTATTTTTTTTTTGCCTTGTCAACTTTCGTCCTCAAATCACTCATTATTTATTATGAAATTATTCATTCTATATTTTTCTTTTTGCAATATTTGTCATATGTGAGTACTGTCTTTACATCATTTCTAGCCTTCTAACCCCTGAGGACTTCCCCATTTCCTCTTGAATTCAAAGACCTTTGTGTTCTTTAATTATTATTGTCACACATATATATGTGTGTGTGTGTGTGTGTGAACACACAACATACTGAGGAGTTCATTTAATGTTGATGATATGTGTATGTGTTTAGGAAGACCACCTGGCACTGGGTAGCTTATTATAATCTTTGAATCCAGGCGAAAAGAAAAAGAAAAAAAGAGCTGATTTCCCCTCTCAGCAGCATTGATTGTCTGTAGTTCTTCATATGGGATGGGACGTTGTGAAATTTTCCCACCATGTTGATATATTGTTGAGACTCCTTGTCATAGCTTGAAGACAGCAACTTGAGGCTGTCATTGCAACCTTCTGAGTCTGACATTCTACACTCCCCCACGTCCTGCTACCCCTTCTGTGATGGGATTTCAATCCATTTTGCCAATGGCTTTGGGATAGCAAGCCATGTCTGCCTAAGACACAGTTTAAAAGCTGAGGGAGAGGTCAGTGGCACATGGACTAAATTGGAACAATACAAAAAAGTTTAGCATGGCCCCTGCAACAGGATGACATGCAAATTTGTGAAGCATTCCATATTTTTATTTAGTATATCTTTCTTGCTTGATGTTTTTCTTGTTGTTTGTAGTTCTCATTTTGTTTATGTTATTACCTTTCCTTTCTCCTGCACAATACTTGATAGTTGTTCTCTTCTTCTTTTTTTGTATTACAATTTTTATTTATTTTTTTAGTGTTTTTTATTTGATTTTTATTGAGCTCTACATTTTCCTCTGCTCCCATCCCTGCTTCTTCCCTCCCCTTCAATTCTCTCCCAAGGTCCCCATGCTTCCAATTTACTCAGGAGATCTTGTCTTTTTCTATTTCCCATGTAGATTAGATCTATGCATGTCTCTCTTGGGGTCCTCATTGTTGTCTAGGTTCACTGGGATTGTGATTTGTGGGCTGATTTTCTTTGCTTTATGTTTAAAAATAGTTGTTCTTATTGTAAATAGTTTTATGTTAGGATTAGAACCTTATTTAGAAAAAAAGGGAAGTGTGGTGGGATTTCAATCTGTTTAGCCAATGACTTTTAGGGCAGCAGGCCCTAGGGTCTTGTCTGCCTACTACACAGCTTAAAAGCTGAGGGAAACTGAGCACTTGGGGGGCAGAGGTAGGCAGATCTCTGTGAGTTCAAGGACAGCCTGGTCTACAAGAGCTAGTTCCAGGACAGCTAGGGCTGTTACACAGAGAAACCCTGTCTCCCAAAAAATAAAAACAAAAAGAAACTGAGGGAGAGGATTGTGTGCTCTCTTGTTCTCACGCTCTCCTGGGTGTTTAGAACAGAGCAGATAGCAAAGAGAAAGCATGCAGTTGGTGCTCTTCATCCCTGGGAAAAACAACAGGATGAAGGCAGCTGGATCAGCAGAAGCATCTAACTGGTTCTCTACCAGTGAGTGTTTGTCCTTGTCCTATGCCTATATACGTTCTTGAGACCCTTTTACAGACTCTCAGGTTTCACATAACACCGTTCCATGATATTCCCTCTGCCTAAGGAGTAGAGGTTGTATTGTAAATGTACTCACAATGTGGTCACTCATTTTCTGCACTCTGACTAGTTGTGAATCTCTGAGGCCCCGATATTCTGTCTTCCTCTCAATCCATTCTTCTAGCAAGGATTTCCCCTGAGTTTTATAATTGAGTCATCAATTTTTCAATTCCATCCTCATTTCAGTTAGAATTTTCTTCAGTATAATATTTCTTTATTGAATTCAGTTTTCTTTCATTGTCTTTGCCATTTCACTCAACCAAATAATTGCATCCTCTTTGACTTAAGAATTTATTCTTATCCTCCTTCATTTCAAAGAGTTGTCTCTTCCTGCCCTCTTTAGAGCTCTTGTATCTTTTGATCTTGTTCATTATTGTACTCTTAAAGTCTGTTCCCTGGGGTTCATCTAGTTGATTCTTGATGAAGAACATTTTTTGAGAGACTGACGGATTTTTGTGGAAAATATCTTGCCTTTTGCTTTCATATTGTTTGTGTTTTTGCAAATCCTAAGTATGTGGACTTCTCCCTTTGCATATCTAATACAAGATTCTAGACTCCCTGTGGTGAGTGGACTTTGGTTCTATTTTTGCTTTTGCCATAGTTTGCCTTATTTCAGACCACCTATGAAGAACTGGTGGGTCAGCTGTTCATCAGAGGGATGGAGCTGATTCCAATTTGGTGTTATCCAAGAAGGCTGGGTCTTCTGGGCTGCCCCCACACTCCTGGACACACACTGTCTGACCAGGAAGTATAAAGGCAGTGTGTGCAGAGACCTGGGCACCCACCAGAGTGGACTTATGTAAGCCTGTATGAGCAAAGCTAGATCCGGGACTGAAAAGATAAAATGGTAGCAGGGTTCTGGGTAACACACCAGGCTGGTTTTCTTTTACAAAATGCACAGGCAGAGCTAGGTTTGGGGGTGTGAAGAGTGCAAGCTGGTTTATCATATCTATTAGCTTAGAAACTGCCTCCCCTTCCTTGCTGTACTGGAAAATGCCTAATTTTTCAATCCAATTTTGAATATTACCTTTTCTGCTTCCTTCTCACAGTATTAATCACTCCCTTTGGCTCAATTTTGTTTTCTTGTTTAACTTGTTTTTATTTGTTAAGCACTTAGAATGTTTGAGCATTATACGTGAAAATGTATTAGCCGTTGTTTGAGGGATTTTATACAAAATTTGGGAGAGAGAAAATAAATATGTGATTACAATGTACAATTAATAGGAGCATTTTCAAAAACATTTACTTGGCTGAATTCATTGGCAGTAGGAACTATATATTTGACACATATATAAATATTCATGAATTAAATGTGCATATCATGAGACACATATATTTGCAATACCTCAGAGAAGTGCCTCAGTGAAGCTGAATTAAGATTATTCTGCTAAGGTAAATGCTCAGAGAAAAAGAAAATATCACATTTATCTAATTTTTTTGTACTTTAAAAAACAAAACAACTACAGAAACAAAAATCATGCAACTAAACAAAAACAAAACAAAACAAAAAAATCAGAACAAAACAGAGAAAGAGAGAGAGACTGTCAAAACATGGCAATAAATAAAAAGGGTTTTTTTTCTAAGTACAATGTTTTAGGAATATGCTTAAATGGGATGGAGATAATAATGTATATAGAATACAAATAAAGTAGATTCAATGTTTACAAAATAGCTATTGGGAGGAAGAAAATTATTATAGAGATAGAAAAATGTTAAAAGAAAATTAAAAATCAACATTAAATACATATAGTAAACCTGTTAGATGACAAAAGAGGGAGGAAAACAAGAAGGTCAAAAAGAAGGAAGGAGAGAGGAAGAGAAGGTAGAAGGAAGAGAAGGAGGGCGGAAGAGAAGGTGGAAGGAAGGAAGAGAAGGAGGGAGGAAGAGAAGAAAAGACGGAGGAAGTGAGGGAAAGCTTGTTCACCACAACTCACCACTCTTCCGTAAGAGCCTCTTACTGAGAACAGCAGTAACTCAGAGGGCTAAGCTGCTATGAACAAAGGCTGCACAAGATTAGAACCTACGTTCTCAGTGCAGTTGGTGTCACCCATAGACTGCAATGGCCTGTGGCACCATTCATGCATCAACAAATACGTTATAGCATTGTTCTGGGGAGTCTTTCATGAAAACCCCCATATTCCAAGAAATTAAGTCCCCACAAAATGCCTGCCTGGCCTCTTGATCTTTACTAATGTAACAGATTCTTCTTGAGGCTTTGAAAACAAGTCTGTAAAAAAAAAAAAAAAAAAAAAAAAAAAAAAAAAAAAATCCTTGACCAGCAAAAATAAAACAGCTGTGGTGACTTCTAAGTACAAATCTCTTACTCATCAAACTTATTACTCATCCAAGTACATGCTCATAGTTGCTCCTGAATATTACAGACTCTAAAGGAGATGGTTGGAACAAGTTCAGTGGGTTATTTTGGAACTATGACCCACATTGATGGGCTGCTTTCTGAAAACAATCCCCAGCATCCCCTCAAAGAAATGTTGTTTCCAGAAGTTTTTCATGTGAAAGCTACTAGGACCTTTGACATCAGTAAAAAACAAAACTCAGCCTATGTTTCTGTAAAACATGCCACCAGGTAGAATTTCCTTATGCGTGGTTATGACAATGTGAAAAATAACAAAATAAGCAAAATCGATTTCATTTTCCCTTCCTCCTATAGCCTCTCTCAAAAAGCTCAAGAGAAAAACATATGGATCTAGCAAAATAATTTGACTCTAAAGGGAGGTGTGGGTGCATTCAATTAAGCAAGTAATCACTACAAATGTTTGTACTCTGGGTCATTGGAGACAATCTCTGAAGTTAAGCAATAATGGAAATTTTGAGCTTCAGGTTGCCTTGAAATTTGGAAACTCAACGTCCAGGGAACTCAGCACAGCATTCTTGCTGTACTGTTGACTAAATCAATGTCACTAGGTTAATATTTTCATTAGTAAGAAGAAATTTAATACAGAAATGCCTCTCCTGAGGCTTTCATTGAAATAAGGAAGGTAAAATTAGATCACAATCCACAGAAACAAGAGGAGGCTTATCCAAGTCAGCCTGGAAAAGTTCCTGGGTGGGACAGTTTCTCACAGACCTCTTCAGGACACAGCAATAAGATGTGGGCTGGGAGAAGAACTATTTCATAAAAATAGCAAGTAATGGTGACATAAATAGCCTGGTATTTTTTTTTATAAAACCACAGGCTATTTGGAAAGAAGATAGCCAAAGCATAAGCGAAACTGGGTGAGGGAAAACATGGAGGAAAAGGGTATTTTAGGCAGAGAAAACAGTGTGTGGGAAGACCCTGGGGAAGGGAGGAGTCAAGCACATTTGAACATGTAAAAGAAATTCATTGTAGATGGAACACGCTGGGGTAAAGGAGACTGAGCTGAGTTCAGCTGGGTAGCTGGGAGGGTGGGGACGAACCATGAAGCGTCTGCTGAACATAGTAAATACAGGAGTCATTCTTGGCTCACAAAAGTACAATGTCAGGGGACTTTATAGAAGGACGGTATATAAATTATGTCACTGTACAATTATAGTCAGGATAGATTCTGAAAAAGTTAGAAGACCACATAAGGAAATACAGCAAGACTTTTCAAGGAGTGGGACTAGATGTCAGCTATTTGGGTCAGATTTACAATAATAGCTTAGACAAAAGGAAAATTGATATAATCATTAAAAACAGAGAACTGCACGGTAGATAGCACAGGAAAGACCAGCTTATTGTACCACTGTGAGAATTACTGGCAAAGTGTAAGATTTGATACAAGACAACTTTATGCCGCTATTCTATGACAACAACGCAAAGAATAGAAAAAAGGTAGCCTGGGTTTTTTATTAATCAGTTAATAAAAAGAGGATATGGTATCGCAAAATGCCTAGGAAAGCATCCAGCATTTGAGTGATTTCAAGAAGAGACAATGGATAAAAGAACCAAAGAGGAACTGTGCCTTGTTTTGAACTAGCTAATGAACTGGGATTTTCATGGAGGTAGGAATTATGGAAGAGCATGGGCAATTTGGGCAGCAAATGAATAAATACACTCACTTTAGTGAACAGCTGTGGAACATGGGCATGAGTAGATATGCCAAAGAGAATCCATCCCCTGGTCCAGGGGAAACCTGGTACTAGAGACCTGGGTAACTTCCCAGGTAGAATACCTTGGGCAAGTTCACTAGAATCCTTCCATCTTCAGAGACTCACACACTACAGACATAAGTCTCTATTTATCTTGGGTTCTTCCTTCCTGAAATGAACTTGACCCTGGAAGCATACTCACCTAGGAGAATGCAGAGGAGCAACAACAACCAGGATAGAGAGAATCTAAATCATTTTCTAGTCTCTGTCGCATTCCAAAATCGCTGAAATCCACTAATTTAGATGAGTGAGTGCAGATGTCCTTGGGAGACACTAAAATTTCCTCCAAAAGTGACCCTCACCTCATACGTTCCCAGTGTGTGCTAAATATTGAAAAGCAGCCATAACAATAGAAGACAGTGAACATGACCAGTATCAAAGTAATTGAAGAGGAAGAGGAAAACTAGAAGGTTGAGAACCCCAACAGTCAGTGGAGGAGCCTAAGGCAGAGACTGTCTTCTCAAATGAGCATAGATTTGTCACCCTCTGTTTTAAATCTCTCAGTCCCCTGAGTGTCTACCTCCCCATCCTCCATACCCATGTCTCCCCATTCTCTCCAGAAGTCTTCCTTCAGACTGTCACTGTGTCTTTGTACTACCCCCACTGCTACCACCACCACCATCAGGAATGAGCTAGGTGACCCTGCTGAAGCAATGGTGACTAGGGAAAGGGAGGCTGCACATCCCTCCTTCATGGTACTTAGCAGCATCGGAGAATATTTTTTTGGTTGTAACAACATGGAGGACAGCATTTAAGGGTGCTATTGTCCCCTAATGGGACACACCAGTATGCTGCTGGACAATCATACTGTGGACAGGGAGTTATCTAGAAGAAATCATTACCCAACCTAAAACACTAATGCAGGCAAAGCTTTCAAAACACTGATGCAGGCAAAGCAGAGAAGCCCTGTGCTACTGAAGAATTATTTGTTTATCGTTCCGTAGACCTTCTGTGTGTTATCACAGTTCTTCTTGTGTCTTTACCATACAAGGAAGGAACATTCACTTATTGTTTTCAAATATTTGGCAATCACAGCATTGTACTTACAGACAAAAAGATCAAATAATTTGCCAGATCCTTCTTAGAGATGCTTGCCAGTCTCTTACTGTCTTAGTGATGAAGAGTATAATGTGGCATGTTATTCCTTAAGTTTATGTATAAAGCCTTGAAAGTAAGCTTTTTTTAGATGTGAACTTGTAAAGGTTAAAGTTCCTCCAATATATAAAGCATTTCTTTTTCCCCTTTACCAGCTTCTTACCTTACTCTAGTCCTCTAGGCATGATAAAACAGGCCACAAAACTCACGGGAATTATATTGACCCATCCTTGCCTTTGGGACAGAGTTTTGAACACTGAAGTACATTGTCAGCATGGCCCTTAATTCTTCCTTATTTACCTCCTGGAAGGATTTGTGTAGGTTGGTCGGGCTTACGTCCCCTTTTAAAAAGCTGAGAGGTCTATTCCTCCATCAGTTTTGTGTTTGAATGTTCAGTAAATTTATTTCCCATTCTCTATCTAGCCACTAGCTCTGGAGGCTGCCCTGGGGGGTCAATAGAAGCTCCACTGAACAACCCAGGCAAGAGATGTCGGTCTGGCTGAAAATGCTGGCATTGGTGCTACTGGGGATTGAACATCTGTTTGACACCCCACAGAGCCCCACTAATGGAAAGCCTGAAGGTCTGTATTCTCCTCTAACCGTGGCTGCCTCACTCAGAGCATGAGCATAATTTTTTACTGTTCCTGGGTCTTTTAAAAAGGGAGATCATGGCAGAGCCATGTAAACAGGAACTCTGGGGTTCAGAAGGCTTGCCTGTGGAACTCGGGACTGTGTGACTAGGTGGTGTGGGACAATGGTCTGCATTCCGTCAATTATATTTTAAATAAACGCTGATTGGTCAGTAGCCAGGCAGGAAGTATAGGCGGGACAACCAGACAGGAAGCAGAGGCAGATCAATGAGAACAGGAGAATCCTGGGAAGAGAAAAGCTTGGTCTGCAGTCCTGGCCCAGCCACAGAAGAAGCAAGATGTGACTGCCTCGCTGAATAAGCTACCAAGCCACATGGCAAACTTAGACAAGAATAATGGGCTAATATAAGTTATAAGAGTTAATAAGAAGCCTGAGCTAATGGGCCAATCAGTTTATAACTAATGTAGACCTCTGTGTGATTTCTTTGGGACTTAATGATTGCAGGAACCGGGCAGAACAAAAAAACCTCAGACAACAACTAGGAACATTTTTAACCCCACCTGCCTTGTCTGCAAGGGGTGAAGCCTGCTTCCAGCACTTAGGAAGTGAAAACATGCAAAGGGTCATGAAAGTCCACTGGGTACTTAATAAATAAAATCCCCTCATTTTCTAGAGATTTTGCTTTCTGTTATCCCATAACCATAAATTGGAGATTTTACACATATGACCTACTTTAAAATCCATTTTTTTAAATGAAAGAGTGATGGGTGCAATGAATCACAGCACCAAATTGTGTCCTCTGTCTGAGAAAACACATACCTCAACTGTGAGACTCAGCATGGAGCATCATGCTCTGGCTTCGCTCATGGTAACAACTAAATAAACGGCTTGGAGAAAGTGCTCCCAGGTAGCTCGGTCTGGAATTATCATCACACTAGCTTCTTATTCCTTCTAATTTCCATGTGGCTGCCTTCTTCCCCTCAATTACAGGCACCAGAGGTTCCAGCAGGTTAAAAAGTCACATACTGGGGAATAAATGCTACTTGAAATTAAGGCATTTTGAGAACACACAGAAAACATATAAAACTCATTTGAATTTTCTTTTTTACATTTTCATACTTTTTTGCATAAATGCTTAGAGAAACCCTTCCAAATTTCCCCAGTAGCCTATCATGGGTTGTCTCAAGGCAGATAATTAACATAACAAGTGAGTCCCTCGAAACGGACTAGAAGCAACTAGAAGCCCTGACTCCAAACTGCTCCTCTGATTTGCACAGAGTGCATTTTGTGCCTGGGTGATCCCTTTTCCTTCAGCAAAAAGCAATTGTGCTTCAGCTGCTGTCCTTGCATATTTGGCTTCACAGCATCTTTGATTGCTGAGACGTTACATATTGCCACTTTAATGACGCACTCATGGTAAATTAATCCGCCTCATCAGGAACTGACATACATCAAAACTGCTCTGGGAATGGGCACTGCTGGCTTCCCGAGGTCGGTGCTCAATGGCAGCATTATTAGTGATGACAGCATGCCTAAGCCTGTGCTCCGAAGACCTTCATTTGCTCAAACATTGTTCTCAAACCTCAGACAAGGCTCTGATTTGGACAGTCAGCACTTTAACTTGCATCTTTGCTGTGGAGATTTTTTTCTTCAGTTTTTGTAATTACATCAGATTAATACCTCTCTCCAGTAGATGCAATACTATTTTTGTTCAAAATAAATGCTTAAAATTCATTTAAGATTGGCAACACTCTGTCTTTTCAGGCCGTGACTTTGTCAAGAATGTCCACCATTTCTTAAGGATTGCTACAATCCTGAAATGGTGGTTTAACAGTATAGTGAGTCAGTCGAGATGAGGAAATCTCTGTACAATGTTGTATTTGATCCTGAAGAGAAAGAGACAACAGTGTCTTTGGAATTATAACATACATACAGACCTCATAAACTTTTAGACTTCTGCTTGGAGCAATATACATGTATTTAATAGGTAATCCAGCAAGTAGCATTCTGTGCCCATCAACCTAGAAATTTAAGAGCTAAAGTTTTCTGGCTATGTTCCTGAACTTGCTTCTTATTTTTGGCACTTGTTCCCTCCTGCTTTCATTGTGGTCCGGGCTCTCTTATGCAAGATCAACACTTCTAAGAGTAGGAGGTTTGATATGGCCCTCACTTTCAAGAATGTTTATCCAGGCGACATTCTCATACCCTTTGGCACTCTCAGGAGTCTGAATTGACTATATCTAAACCTGAGTCTTTCCAGGTTTTTGCCAGGAATCTGTATTAGCCCATATCATGCTGCTGAAACAGAATTGCTAAGAGGGGTAATTTCGAATGAACAGAAATGCGTTGACTCAGACTTTTGAAAAAGAAAACATCAAGATTGGTGGCATTGGAAAAGTCTTCTTGCTGTGTTATCAATATCACAAGGGATCACAGTGCAGGAGAGCAAAGGGAGACAAAGACAATAAACTCATCATTTCCTAAGGAACTCATTGCCACAGTAATAAATACTCATCTGCCAATAACTGCCTTGGCACACTCATCAAGTGGAACCTCCTTATCAATAACTGCCTTGGCACACTCATCAAGTGGAACCTCCTTATCAATAACTGCATTGGCACACTCAGGAAGTGGAGCTTCCTTTTCAGTAACTGCCTTGGCACACTCAGGAGGGCAGAGCCTCATGGCTTCACACTTCTCACCTGCCAACAGAAACACACAGGCGGTCCACTTTCATCATGAGTTTTTGAAGGGCATAAACATCTTGAGGAAGCTCTTTGTCAACACCAGCCATGAAAGTTCTATGAAAAGAAGAGCTTTCTGACCTCAAAGGCATACATGAGCATATGTAGGTCTGACCTTGTTCTGTCTCTTACAGCTTTCTGTGGGCACATGTTTCCAGAAGAGTTGGCTCTGCGAATCCCTTTAGGACCGCTGTGTTTCTTGATACCCCTGGGATTTACATCAGGGAAGGAAGGGAGTGCTCAGGAGCTCTTCCCACAGCCAGCAGGGTTTAAGAACTCCAGTTTCTCACCTAAGGATTGCCCCCTTCCGGAAAAGTGATACTTTTCACCCTGTAAAAAGTACTGGCTTCCCTTCAAAGACCTCCTCACTCAAATCTGGGGAAAGTACAACTTTTCTCTATTGAGGAAGCCCTGCTGAGTTCTACATATGATTGTTAATCTGCTGCTTGGGCGCTGTATTCCTTTCTAGCTTTTGCCATAGGAAATCAAAAAGCAGAAATACCCTTTTCCTTCTGCTGCTTGAATAGAAAATTCTGATGCATTATAAGCTTAAATATCTTAGTGTTTGAACTGCAGAAAGGTCACACAGCATGAGGAAAAAATAGAATGAAAACCTTGGTTTATAGTCCAAAATACTGACGCACTTCAGTAAAATTTACTGAGCTCCAAATGTGTGTCACTCAGAGTGTTAACAAACCTCCAGGCAGCTCTCTAACCTCTTCATAGGAGGGCCTATTCCCAGCATGTGACCAGTGTTTTGATGTATGCAAGTAAGGGATAGCCTAAATATCTCTTAAATCACTATTATGAAAGCCCTGAAAATTTTATAACTCTAGAATATCAAGTCTTCTAAATTATATCTCCTGAAAAACCAAACTCTGCAACTGAGAAGCAAAAGGATGATGAAGACAAGGAGGAAAAATAAACTGACCAGAAACCAAACTATATTGGTTATTTGGATTTTGGTATTGATTTTGCTCTGTTTGTAACTTCGGTCATGTTACTTAACAACAGTAAAGTATTTTGAAAATTATAGCACCAGGCAATCATTGTGAGAACATTACAGAGCAGACCTACACAAACCTACATAAGAAGCACCAATCATTCAGTGTGGGTCCTTGATGCTCTCGAGAGGCTGGATAAATATGAGGTCGCCTGAGGCTGCTGCCAACTTGAGCCAGAAGAATGCTCTTCAGTGAACTGTCTTTATAAGTGGAAGGGCCATACTCAAAGGCAGCGGCCATTAGAATGCTGTAAAAACATAAGCAAGCCACACAGTCGCCTGTTATCTTCAGGCATCCCCACTGCAATGATGCACCACAACAGTAATGTTTCAGCTTGATTAGCACAATGAGATCACCATCTAAGTGTAGCCCATTGCTCCAAGTGCTATCATGTATCAGATGATTGTATTATGAACGTAAGTTTCTATTATTTACAAGGCAGTGACACGCTTTATTATATTCGATTACTCATCTGGTATCTTAATATGCAAAATTCTGCTTCACTAACTCTTGATTATCCTTCAAATATTAGTTATTTGGCTATTTAAATACTTTTTTCTCAGGCTAAGATGACATGAAGGCAGAAGCAAAACTGTCTATAGGAAAGAGATGGTAAGAAAGAATGGCAAGAAAGATGTGACTAGGAGAGCATGTAGGGTATGCTTATAATATATTATATTTGCATGAAAATGGCCTTATGTGTAACCCAGTATAATAAAGAAATCAAATCACACCAAAATCATTACTGAGCATTACTATAAACCAAATCGTATTCTAGACATTTTGTTTAATAAAATGAGCAAAATACATGAAAAAGCATGAAATCAGGAGCAAACAAATAAATATCTAGAATGTTAGTGACCTAAAGAAATATGGAAAAGTAGAAAAACAAAGTGAGCCCCAGACTGGGAGGCATCTCTTTCTTGCAAGCTGTTTCACAACAATTAGACACCTCAGCTAAGGTTACATTTGAACAGAGACCCAAAGAAGTAGAGAATAAATGATGCCGGTAGCAGGAATTCAGGAACTAGTGGACATTCTAAGCAGAGGGAACAATGAACACAAGAGCTCAGCACATAGACTGAAGAGTAGCGTGGGGCAGCACAGCTCAAACAAGAATGGGTAGATAGAAGGTCTGAGCAATCACTTCTGCAAATTATTTAAATTTGTGATATTTTGGAATTTATTTGAGTAGGATGGGAATTTGTAAAAAAAGTTTTAGAACTTAAAATGATGTGATCGAACTTGAGTTGGTACGCTGTCATTTTAAGCATTATGGTGGAAAATCCTGCATAGGCTCCAGGTGGAGAACAAGCATGCCAAGGAGGTTCCTGCAAGGCTGCAGGTGAGGAGTGATGGGGGCCTAGTCCAGGGGAAGTAGAATGAGTCTCTGTCTACCCAGAATGCAGTGATATTGATTGCTAAGTACCCAACTGAAAGACCATCCAATATTTGTGTCTTGCCCTACTTGATGAATAACACTATTATATATTTATATATTCTGGGACAAGAGGCATTAAGGCTAGAAAGAAGAGAGGGCAGTGGCAACAGTAGCAACAACAGCTTCCACTATCTCAGGATTTGTCTATTTTGTGATATCTGTTTGATGTGCAGTTGTAAATAACAGGTGAATGCAGAATGTGAGACAAGGATATATATTTGAAGTTATTGGCTTTTCAATGATCGATATAACCATAAAACAAGTGAGATTGCACAACATTATGCAGAGAAGTTGGAGTAGGGAGAACCAGTGTTTGATCCAAGTAAATAAGAAATGAAGATGAGTACAAAGAACTGATTCTTTATCTGTCTTATGTATCCATGATGGGGAGAAGCTCCTCCACCTCTGCTCACCAGCATCTGATGTACACCTGCACTCTGACGCCCAGGTAGTATAAGAGGATAGTGACTGAGATCAAATGGTACAGGATAGAAGACTGGGCTAAGGACTGAGAACTATAGATTGAATTTGTTGAGAAAGGAGGGATCAGGCATTGAAGACACTGACATACTCCATTTTAGTAGTGTGGTGAGGACTGGACTCTGAAGGAATAGTGGAAACAGTAAATACACATAACTCTATAGAAATTTTACTTCAGAAAGAGCAGAGAAGAGTAATATAGCTAGAAAGAGCTATGGTTGAGGAAGAAAATCACAGTTTTTGAACTTTTGATTCTTTAATTGATTGTAAACTTGAAACATGTTGAAAGTATATTACAGTAATCCCGCATGCCCTCCTCCATGTTCTTGGTTTTAAAAAGAGAGAAGATATAACTTTTGAACTAGATGTGATATTAATACAGCAGGCAACTCCACCACTTGAAAGAATAAACTCATAAGATACGGAATTTCAGGCAAGCCTGGGCTACATAGCCTGTTTGTGAGGGGTAGGGGATAATCATAACAGAACCAAAAACATTAAAGATAATATCATAAACATAAATATCATAAATATAAATAATAACACAAAATGTTACTATAAGAACTAGTCAGTGCTTCGGGAAAAATGGAAGAAGTCAAAGGCATGTGAGTAGCTGTATGCAATGAAGCCATTTGTGGCCAAAGGGATTGTTTCCATTTCACACTCTGAGCTTCTTAAGTGAGAGAAGAAGAATGTAATATGAAGTCATGTGGGTACCATGTGCTGTACTCAGGTAGAATCAATCTTACCTATGGTAGTTTGAGTGTAATTGGCCCCATAATCTTATAAGGAGTGGCACTGTTAGGAGGCCTGGTTTTGTTAGAATGTGTACAGCCTTATTGGGGGAAGTTTGTAACTGTGGGTGTGGGCTTTGAGGTTTCCTATGCTCAAGATACCACACAAGTGTCTCAGTTGACTTCCTGTTGCCTGCAAGATGTACAGCTACTTCTCCATTACCATGTCTGCCTGTATGATTGTATTATGAACATAAGTTTCTATTATTTACCTCTGTATGAACCTCTGAGATATTAGGTCACCACAATTAAATGTTCACTTATAAGAGTTGCCATTGTCATGGTGTTTCTTCATAGCAATAAAAACACTAACTAGGACATTGTCCAACCGGCTGAACCGAGTTCTATAAATGACGTGTGTCCCTGCATGATCTATTGTGGAAGTCTAGCATGGAAAAGGCTAAGAAGTTTGTGTAAAGGAAGAAACAACTGGTGAGAAGGATAACAGAAGAGAAGAGTTTGGGGGACTATCTCCCCATCCCAGGTTCACCTGAATGAATGTGAAAGGAAAGAAGTCACTTTCTGTGGAAGCACACAGGGAGGAAGTAAAACTCAGTAAGAAAATGAAGATTCTTCCACAGAAAAGAGGGAATAAGGGCATTTTCTTCCTGAGAATCAGCTGATAGATGAATTCAGTGAATGGGTTCATAGATTTAAGGAGGCTAAAACTGAATCAGACTAGAGGGCATATAGAGCCTTGGGAATCGAGACTCTGGGTCAGAAATATGGGATTCTTGTGCTTTTTGTAAAGACTGGGATAACTTGGGATGAAGAAAAAGAATTAATCATGATTGTACTTTGAGGAAATCAAGTCTAATTAAAGTCCTTCTGAGGACTAGATCCTCCAGCATCCAGAGTTATAATGAAGGGATGGTGGAGGAGAAACATGGCCAGCAGAGGTGGACAACCCTGACCAGTCCTGCAAGGTGAATGTAGAAGCTTCATGAGTGACTTACAACAAGCACCAAGTGTGTGTCAGAATATGCAACACAGCTGTTTTTAATAAGCTCTAGCTTCTATGGAATGTTGCTTTGAAATGTGTCTTATTTGGGCCAGAGCTGAGCTATGGCTTACAGTTTGTGGGATTTGAGGACCAGACTTGCTCAGCATGTCATTAGTGCAAATAATATTGCAGATGTTTAATCTACTTTTGAAAATTCTATGGGTGACATTTTCACATAAATATGTTAAATTGGTCCTGGAATGAATCACTTAGTTTGTTACAAATATGACAGATGAGAATTTCTACACAGTGAGACCCTGTTCACAATCCATTCAAAGAGAGTGCACTCTATTAATAGATAGGTGCCCTGCGTGCTTTAGTCAAATGTTTTCTCAGTTTGCTCTCTGAACTAGAAAACTTAATTTTGTTCCAAGTTATATAATCTTTAACATCTACTCTTGCTTTCATTACTGCCTTGATTCTATGGAATATCTAAATGCTGAACTTTATAGTGGCTCATTAGCCTTAAAGCCACTTATATACCTCACAAACAAAACACAGCATAGTGTGTTACCAAAACCTGACTAAGAAGATCAGTCCTCTGCTATAAAACAATCTTTGTACACTGTAAATATGTATTACTTCCATTAGTTAATAAAGAACGAACTGGCCTATAGCTGGGCAGGGAGACACTGGGTAGGAGAACCAGACTTGGAGGACACTGGAAGAAGGATGGCATAGTCAGAAGAGTAGTAAGCCACACACAGAGGAAGCAGAACTTATACAAAATGAGGTGACAAGCCATAAACCACATGGTAGAACTTAGATAAGAATTATGGGTTAATTTCAATAGTAAGAGCTAGTTAGAAATAAGCATGAGCTATCGACTGAGCATTTATAACTGATATTGAGTCTCTGTATCAGTTATTTGGGAACTGGAGAGTAGGAAAGAAAAGTCTTCCTACAGTCCTCATTCAGTTATTAATTACCTATCAGAACTCCTTATCAAGTCATTTACCTCATTAAACAACTTCACTGGCTCATTTTAGACTATTATGAAGTTACTTTCAATTCCAAGTTCTTTAAATATTATTTAAATTATCAATTATACTATTGTTCACATGTGTTATATACAGACAATGGTTCCCCAGAGTTAATAATTGAAATTAAGGTGAAATTATTTAATTTTATTTCAGCGGGAATTATTACAAGAGAGTTGTATACAATGACTGGGGACTAGGAGATGATTCTACTATATTGTACATTAAGCAAAACTTCCAAATATCCTTAACTAACTCTAATTGAAAATTAAATAAATATTGGTTATTGAATATCTCTAAACCAAGATAATAAAGACAAAAATCTCACCAGCAAACCCTTGTATTTTTCCCACTTTTGTCTCTTTCTTATAAATATATATTAACAAATTGTTGTCGAATAAAACAGTTTCATAAGCTTTGTTACTCCCTAATTGGCCATTAAGCATTCCAAAAAAATCATTAAAAGTGTGTATTTCAGGAAAGATAATTTTAACTTTCACCTTCTGGTTATGAGGAAGTAATTGTTATGAAATATGTCTTCTGGGGGATAATTACAAATCAGAACTAAGTATAAAATGATTGTCCATTGAACAAATAACATAAGTCTATATGTAGTTACTAAGAGGGGAGGAAAACACAAGCCATAGTATTTCCCATGATTTCCAAATTAAATAAAGGAGGTATCTGAAACAGATCAGAGCACTCACTTAGATACCAGTTTAAGGAGGCCAAGGTGACTGAAATTGAATGACAGAGACGCTGAAATTGAATAGAGACACACATGGGTGGAAGGAGTAGAGAGGAAAGAAGAAAGAGAGAGAGAGAGAGAGAGAGAGAGAGAGAGAGAGAGAGAGAGAGAGAGTAACTGCATATTTATGACCTTGAAGAAATGCTGAATTGAACATCCTAGGGAAAGATTATGTGTTGCTGAATTAAAAACTCCCAGTGAAGACATGACTAAATGGAAATGTGGGTGCATGATTCTCATAACTGAAGCAGAACTGGAAAGAATTATAAATCTCAGTGCCATGAGTAATGTGTATTTATTCAAATTCCTGTGTGTTCCTTGGAGATGCCAACATGAAACACTCAGTGGAGATAATCTAGCTGTGAGGAAAGTCTGCTTTAAACCCTTCCTAACAATATATACAATGTGCCTTAAAACTGACTAATCAGAGGAACTGATCAAGAAGTAACACACACACACACACACACACAAACACACACAGGCCCACACACACAATGCAAGTTTACGCAGCCATTAAGAAGATTGAAAAAAGAAACATATATACCAAACACAGCAACAGACCTTTAATCTAGAATGCAGCCCTGCATTCAAAATGTAATAAAGCAAGAGTGACATAAAATTTGTGGGAGTAAACAACCAATGTTTGTTTTGACTGAAGGCCACTCCATGAGTTAGAACCCATATCTGACACTGCTTGGCTGACCAAGAACCAGACACTAGATAGCTCAGAGCTATAGGACAAACCCAAATACTGAATTGAAATTGAAATTCATGCCCTAGCAATACTGAAGCATGCATGGGCAGCCCATATGTGGCATTTCTGTTTAACTTGCCCATATTGGGTTTTATGGTTAAGATGATGAGGACAACTGACCAAGTCTCTTCCTCCAGAAGACACCAGATCTCACTACAGATGGTTGTGAGCAACCATGTGGTTGCTGGGAATTGAACTCAGGACTTTTAACTTAAAATTGAACTCAGGACTCTTAACTACTGAGCAATCTCATCTCTCCAGCCCAACCCAAATACTACAGGTCTTTAAAAACTATCGGTCAAAAAAAATAGTGATAAAATGACTGACTACTAATGGTTCCCACTATACTTATAGATCGATCAGTGCTGTATTTAGTTGTCATCAAAGAAGCATATGGGAAAATACAGAGACCCACAACCAGACATTACATACATACAAGGTGGGGAGGAAGGGAGAAAGATCATTGAAACACTCAGCTCTAAATGGGATGTCTGCATCAAATCCCTCCCTCAGGGCTCAGGGAACCCCATGGAAGAGGAGGCAGAAAGAATGTAAGAGTCAGAGGGGCTAAAGGATACCAGGATAAGGTCCTCCAAAGCAGCTTGGCAAAGTTCATTTGAACTCACAGAGACTGAGACAGCAAGCAAGGGCCTGCACAGGTCTTCATCAGACTTTCTATGTATATATTATGGCTCTAAGTGTTATATGGGACTCCTGAGTGTGTGAATGAGTGGGTCTCGGACTCTTGTGCCTTCTCTTTGGCTCCTTTCCTTCTGATGGCTTGACTTGTCCAACTTTGATGTGATGTTTTTGTTTTATCTTATATTTATTTTTGTTAAGTTTTGTTGTTATATCTTAGTAATCAGTTTATTTCTAACAAGAGACAGAAAGAGACAGGATCTATATGGAATGGGAGGCAGGGAGGAAGTAGAGAGCATAGAGGAAGGGAAAGTTATGATCGAGATATATTATAAGAGAAAAGAATCTATCTTAAACAAAAGAGATAAAAGAAAAAGAGTGAAATCAAACATTTTCAGAAAAAGTGGATATAGCTAGAAATACTAATGTTAAGAAAAAAAGGAGATCCAAAAAAAGGAAAAAAAAAAAAAAGCCGGGCGGTGGTGGCGCATGCCTTTAATCCCAGCACTCAGGAGGCAGAGGCAGGCGGATCTCTGAGTTCGAGGCCAGCCTGGTCTACAAGAGCTAGCTCCAGGACAGGCTCTAGAAACTACAGGGAAACCCTGTCTCGAAAAACCAAAAAAAGAAAAAAAAAAAAAAAGAAAAAAGGAGATACAGGCAAATGTTCTATGAGTTCCCTCATACATAACACCAAAGTTCTAAATTACACACACATATATATACTTAAATATGCATATACCAAATATGCAGTATATGGTGTATTGATATACTAAATTTAAAATGATTGCTATAATTGAACAAGTTTATATTTACTGAGAGGGAAAACACAAACCCTAATATTTCCCATGTTTTCCAAAAATAATATATGTTTCATGTAAATATATATGCCTACATATATGTACATGAAATATACAAATATATAGATAAAATATATAGATAGATATAGATATGTATATGCAGGCTTTGTATGTATATGTATCTTAGGGAGATGAGAAATAAAGAGGGTGATGGAAAACATGTAATAAGAAAAGGTTGAATTAACTAGAAAAGAAATAGGAAATACGTAGAAGAGGAAGGAGGCTTGAGGAGGACATGGAGCAGGAAAATGAATGAATGCAAACTACAATCATACACACACTCATAGCTATATAGATATCATTGTTTTATACATATCCACGGCATATATATAATTATAATTATAATTTATAGTAGGTTAAGAATTAATTTTTTCAGATGTTGTTCCACAATAACCAAATAACAAATAAACAAGCAAATAAAAAATCCAGACCATTAAAGAATACCATCCAGATATTCAATCATACAACACTTATAGTTCTACTATTTGAACAAAGGCTTCTAGATATATGAAATAAGTATACTTACATTGAACAAGGCAAAATGTCATGGCCTGAAAACAATGGAATTGATAACTTTTGTAGATTGCTTTAAGGATTTAAAGGTAATGATGACATAATGAAGGTAGAAATAAAAAATTAATTAAAAACTTAACCTTAATGAATTATCAACTAAAACGATTTATTAGTTGGGGTCAGGAGGTATCTAATACATTTCAGAAGAAATAATAAATTAAAAGCAACTACCTCAACCTCAGAAAGAACATCTATAGCAACTGGTATAACTCATATTAATGATGAGAACACTGAGAGAGCAGGAACAGAATTTTTTTCGTTCCTGTTGTTATGCCAGGTTGTGCCAGATTCCCTAAAGCAGATCAAAATGATAAAATAATTTTATATCAAAAAAAAGAAATAAAATATTATCTGAATATAATATTATCAGAAATATAGGCAATCATAAGAAACCTGCATAGTACTTTTAATCAGTAAGTGAAAAATTAGCATGGTTTGGATGCATAAGTCAAAAAAGGCCATGCTTTATATATTCTCTTAATAAATAATGGATAATGAAATTTTATACTTCTGTTCATAATAGAACATAAAATACAAACTTAATTTTGGATGTTATGTGCTGTTTGTCTTCGTAGTAGGAAATAAATTAATACCTTTGTTCATGCTAATACAATATGGTACCACTGAAATGCATGCAGCCACATACACAGAGGAACACACATATGCACACACACACAAACGTGTGCACATGAGTAAGAGATATATACAACTTTCATTGTTAATCTTCATTGTCTATTTGGCTGGTTTTGGAATCAACTAGAAAGCATTCCTCTGAGTGTGCATCTGAAGTCCTTCCCACAGAGTTCTCTTCTGAGGAGAGAAGATCTACCCTGAATGTGGGCAGCACCATCTTGTGGACCTGGATCCCAGACTGAATAAAAGGAGAGGAGAAAGGAGTGGGCAGAGCACCGGCACATATACTTCTTCTTCCTGACGGTGGTGTAAGACCAGCCCCCTCCTGTTCCCACTTCTGTGCCCACTGTGCCATAATAGACTGTCTTCTCAAGCCAAGAGCCAAACAAACCTTCCCTTCCTTAGCCAACTCCCGTCATGGATTTTATCACCACCACTAGAAACAAGATATAGCTCAAGAAATGATGTTGAGCAAAGTTAAAATACATGTTGTGGGTTTCTTTTATTTTAAATCTAGAACAGACAAAACTTTCTATATACTGACAAAAGTTGTCTTGGACCAAGGAAAGAAGCAAGATTCCTTTTGTCAGAATTCACTAAAGCTTATGTCTAAAATATATGTTCACATATAGTGAGATAGTTCAGTGGACAAAGATGCTTGCTGCCAAGTCTGATAAGCTTAGTTCATTCCCAGGACAGGACACAGACAGTTGAGGGAAAGAAGTGACCACTGCCAGTTGTCCTCTGGCCTCCCTACTCATGGTCTAGCATTCACACACATCCACTGAATATATACATGAAATTGAATCTATAATTTACATAATAACAATGGGCTTGAGCTAAGTCTAGGTAGATAACAGTATAAATGGGGCTGAGGGGAAAATAGGTTGTAGACATTGCATGGGTGGTTGGTAAAAATTAGTGAATTAACTATTGAATAAAAAAAACAATGGTGACTAGCACAACTTGTGAGAAAGGGTTTTCAATGGGACAGAACCAATGAACAAATGCACTGTACAAATTGTTATGTGAAACCTGTGAGGGGCTTATTTTATACTAGGATGGCTACTTTTGCATGATCAAAGGCTGGAGAACCCCACAATAGTGTCTGCTGGCTGGAGAGCCAAGGAATGATCTGCTCAAAAAGCTGAGAACCCCAGTGCAGAGCAGACCAGCGATACAACCCCACTTCTATGCTAGCAGACTACAAGTTTCCTGGAGAACTGTTGGTGTGAGTTCATGCTCAAAAGTGGGACTCTCTGGAGCCCAGTGTGTGTAGGCAATGTCAACACAGCCACTGAAGAGGGAAGGAGCTGATGAAGCCCTGGGAGCACCCTAACTTCTACTTCAGGTTCCATTCTAGTCACCAGCCTATTGGTCAATGCTACCAACATTTTGTGTGGGTCGTCTCCCTGGGTTCTCTGTCCCACATGCAAATTGTCTGTGGCTGTGCCCATGCAGATACAACCAGAAGTGTGCTTTACCAATTTTCTAGGTATTTATCAATACAACCAAGTTTACAACTAAAATTAAGCACCAGAACTTTATTTTCAAAACATACCAAACTACATTGTGACTGAGTCATAACTGGAAAATGGCAAGAGAAGAGTGGAAAGCAATGGGAAACAATAGGAAATATATCTGTATACCATGTCAATAATAGACTCTTCAAAAGACGTCACTAGAAAGTATTCTACTACACAGCGTTAGGAACCAGACATTTGGCAATCAAAGAGTTGAAGAACAGAAAACACAGATCAGAAAATAGTCTAAAAAGTACATATAGCTCCATTAGCATGGAGAAAGTAATAAAAAACACTGGATCTTACTAGGAAACAATGTTTTATCAGTAATATTGTTGATGAATAATTCACTTATTGCAATGTGAATCTCAAATTATTTTGACTATGTCTTAATTGTTTCCTGTCTACAAAAATAATTCTCTTACCATGAAGTAAGGTGAAAGCAAGTGTGGGCTAAAGCATATCAGAAATATGAGGCCATCATAACACCTCACAGGGTGCATCATTAAATCTGAGTCAGGAAACCCAGAAGTTTCAGACAGAGGATACCCATATTCCTGGTTTAATGTCTCTATTTAAAGATAACCATTCCTCCATCTCAGAGCGTGATCTAAATAAAGATGCCCCAGTTTTTGCCAGAAGATCTCTTGGCACCTCAATCTGTGAAATCTTCACTTTAAAACTGATTATTGCCCAGCTTTCTCCAATAACAATAGCTAGTGACTGGGTCTGCTGCTCTATCGAACATATGCTCCTGCCAGCGTAACTTATATCCTACCTAAAAAGTCATATCCTAAAAATAGTTCACATCCAAAAGCACAATGTGTAAAGGAAAACAAGGTTGAAGAGAGAGCCCTCTGAAATGTTTTATCCAGCACACTGAAATGGTATCATGGAAACACTTAAGCACAGGGCTACAGAACTATTAAGAGTACAGCAATTACCTAGCATGCATGAGGCCCCAGGTACCATGAATGAGAGGGGAGAGAGAGAGCACACTAAAACCTAAGAATAGTTTTAAAACAAACAAAGCATGTTGTGTGTCGTATATACAAAGTCCTAAGTACAATTTCTAGCCCACACAAAAAAGGCATGTTAAATACTTTAAAATGGTTGTTAAATACAGAACATTAGAGAGGACAGTAGGGACAGAATAAAACCTCAAGTCCACAGAGCTGGGAACCAAATGCACCTGAAAAGGTGTCTGACCTCTTTGAATGAGGAAGCATATGGAGGGTCTCCCAGCAACATCATATCTGTGCTGGATGCCGAGCCCCCACCACCCAACAGCCTTAACTCAGGCTGTGCCCGGCTAGGACATTTGTGCTTCCCTGCTGGGGAAAATCGTAAATGATGAATGTGTGTTCTCTGTCATAATGACATCACTCCCTACTTACTAGTCACAGTAGTCAATCTTGTTAACAGACTGCAAAGTAGACTGCTGCTGTTTATTGTTATGGCCAGAAAAGGGCATGACACATGATTCAAAAATAATTAAAACTGAAAACTGCCTCCAAAGGACAAAATTCTCAAACAGCATTTTTTAAAATCCGGTGTTTTCCATCATGAATCCTGATAGTCAATATGAAATGTTTCCAGAGAATTACTAATATACACAAAAATGAAATACATAATAATAGTCTATCATATTAGCTAAACTAATATTATTTGAAAAAATTATATTTTTATGGAAAGCAATTATATACATTTCCTTGAGATTGTACAAATTACTCTGTTAACACTTTATAATTCCCTACTTTGAGAGGGTGAGATGGTTCAGATGGCAAAGCACTTGCAACCCTGCTTGATACCTGAGTTATTTTTTTCCTGAGACCCAAATGGTAGAAGAAAAAAAACAACTTCTATAAGTGATCTTCTGATTTCCACATGCACACCATGGCATGCTCTCTCTCTCTCTCTCTCTCTCTCTCTCTCTCTCTCTCTCACACACACACACACACACACACACACACACACATACACACGCACACACACGCACACTATCTCTCTCACAAACACGACATCAATAGTAACAATAAATGTTACTGGGGAGCTGGGGCTGAAGCTCAGGTGTTGCTAGCATGGCCCAGGTCCTGTGTTTGATACCCCTTCTAGTATCTTCCTTCAAAATAGATATCTATAAATGGCATGTACAGGTGTGTAAGTGTCTTAGGATTTCTATTGCTGTGAAGAGGCACCATGACCACAGCAGCTTTTATAAAGGGAAACATTTAATTGGGTGGCTTACATTTCAGAGGTTTAGATCTTATCATCATGATACAATATGGTGGTGTGCCGGCAGACACAGTGATAGAGAAGGAACTGAGAATTTGACATCTTGATCCAAAGGCAACAGGAAGTGGACTGACACAAAGTGTAGCTTGAACACAGAGACCTCAAAGCCCGCCCCACAATGACACACTTCCTCCAACAAGGACACGCCTACTCCTACAAAGCAACTCCTTCTAATAGTGCCACTCCCTATGAGCTTATGGTGGCCAAATACATTGAATCTACCACATTCCACACCCTGCTACCCATAAGCTTGTAACAATATCATAATCAAAAAGAATTTAGTCCAGCTTCAAAAGTCCCTATAGTCTACTAAATTCCCAACAATGTTTAAAATTCCAACATTCTAAGTTTCTACTGAGATTCATGCAATCTCTTAACTTTAATCTCCTATAAAATCAAAATTAAAAGCAGATCAAAATCCTCCAACATGCAATGGCACAGGATATACATTACCTTTCCAAAACATAGGGAAGGGAACATAGTGAAGAAATACTGAACCAAAGTTAAGAGCAAAATCGAGCTGGACAAACACCAAATGCTACATCTATATATATCAAAATGCTACTGAGATCTGTAACTCCTTTCAGTTTTGCTGACTGCAACACACATATTTCTTAAGCTTGTCCCACTCCATTAGCAGTTCTCTTCAGCAGGTATCCCACAGCATTGGCATCGCCAACATCTTGTGGTCTCCAAGGCAATCTAGGCATCACCTTCACAGCTTCACACAATGGCCTCTCTAGACCTCCATTGAGAAACTCCTCTGACACATGCCTGGCCTCAGCCGCTTTCTTCAGTCACAGAGGTTTATTCCATAACCCCTTTCTTCTATCCTTAAAGCCAGAACCACATGGTCAAAGCTGTTAAGTTCTGCTGCTTACTGGGGCTGGAACATGGTCCCCCTCATTCAATTACATCTTCACCAACTTTATGTTTTCAACAGTTTTCTTCACAGCCTAAGACTGGCTGTTCTGGAACTTTCTATGTAGACCAGGTTGGTCTTGAACTCATAAAGATCTAGCTGCTTATGCCTTCCTGGTGGTGGGGTTAAAGGTGTGTGCCACCACCGCCACCACCACCTAGCTTTAGACTTTTAATTAATTCATTTTTACAAATTGGAAACTTAACTGAGTGGGTCTTACCCTAAAGTCACCACTTCCTTTATTCTATTTCTTAATCTGTTCTTCTCCTTAAACAAAGGACTTGGCTCAATTTCACTCCTTGATTCTCCTTTTCTCCTCAAATTGTACATTTTGTATTTTTCCTTATTCAGCTTGTTCCTTTCATTAAATGATGTGGGATTCCACTCTGTATGCTATGAATAGGTTTTATTACCACTAGTTAATAAAGAAGCAGCTTCAGCCTATATCACGGCAGAATATAGCCAGGCTGGAGGAGATATAGAGCAAGAGTAGTCAGAGTCAGAGAGATGCCGTCTAGCTGCCAAAGAAGACAGATGCTGGAAACTTACCCAGTAGCCCACAGCCTCATGGCAATACACAGATTAATAGAAATGGGTTAATTCAAAATGTAAGAACTAGCTACAAATATGCCTGATTGAAGACGGATACTAAAAAGAAATCCCACACTAGCTCAGAACTGAGTATAATAAAGGGTTATTTATTTAGGGGTAGCCTCACAGATCACTGTCCTCTCCTTGAACAGGGAAAGGCAACCTCATCCTGCAACTGGAAGAGAGAGGGAACACATGTTTTACATGGGCATTTATAGTGTAAGAGGCCATGCCCAAGTGGGTGTGCAACTTAAAGGCTACTGGCTATAGAATTTCTTACAACGCCTCTCCCTTTTGTTTAAATAAAAGAATTCTAAGCCTAATACTGATGTGGGAGGGTCTTCTGTTTTAATAAAGAAACTGCCTTGGCCAGCCCTTAGGTGGGTGGAGTAGACAGAACAGGAAGAAGGAAGTGAGGTAGATGGCTCAGTCAATTGCCACGCCTCTCCTAAGTGAGACAGACCGCCGTGCCTCTCCTCAGGGAGCGAGATGAGATGAAGCCAGCTGCCAGGTCAGACATGCTGAATCTTTCCCGGTAAGACACCACTCGTGGTGCTACATGGCAGTGTTTAAAAGAATACAGTTTCCGTGTAATTATTTTAGGGCATAAGCTAGTCAGGCAGCCAAGAGCCAGGCGGTGGAACGCAGACCACAGCTCACCACTACATAATACAATAAGAACAAATATCAGGTATAAAAATCAGAATTACAACTAGCACAAAAAATACTGAGCAAAGAACAGGTGATAAATTTTCCAATAATTATCCTATCCTAAGGAGCTTAAGTATTGTATTATAAATAACTTGGCCAAGTCATGAGAGGAAAGTAACTACTACAACTACCTAGTCTTCAACCCCATCAAAGACGTGAGAAGGGAAATAATATTGCTTGAGTAAGCAGGAAGTACAATCAAGCAATTTCCAAAATGTATAAAAAAGGAAAGAGACAACTGGCTACCTGGGCAATCACCCAAAGTCTAATTTGCAATGTTGGAGCAAACAACTTTGGCTAAGGCCTAGAGTAATTGACAGACCATTTTCAGAGGCAGGAAATTTTTCTTTTTTTTTTTTTTGGTTTTTCGAGACAGGGTTTCCATGTAGTTTCTAGAGCCTGTCCTGGAACTAGCTCTTGTAGACCAGGCTGGCCTCGAACTCAGAGATCCGCCTGCCTCTGCCTCCCGAGTGCTGGGATTAAAGGCGTGCGCTACCGCCGCCCGGCCAGAGGCAGGAAATTTTTCAAAACTGTCTTACCCTATCTTGGCAAGATTTGACAATCTTTTTTCTTGTATCCTGCTTGTCCTGTCTGGACATGGTGCATTTTGTCAGTGGTCAATGCATGGGCAGTTCCTTGCCCTAAGGCTAGTTTTGCCAAGAAGAAAACAAGCTCCAAGTGGAGTATCTTTGGTGCTCAACATTCTCTCAGGAATAGATCGGTGCTGCCAGGAGCAATCATATCTCACTTCAACAGAACCCTAAGTTATTTAAATGCCATATTCTACAGCTCTTTGAAGTGGTTTAAGATTACCTATCTATACAGAATACAATCTCTATGTATCTAAAGAACCTGATTAGTCTAAGTATGACAAACATGGATGACTATTGACCTATAATTCTTAATACTTATATAACTTAAAGACTAAGACTTCATGTTAAAATATTAAACAATCTTTAAACAACTATACAACAAATGAGGACAATGACCTCAAAATGTAAACAATGTATAAGTATCTTGATCAGAGGTGGAAATGTATATAGCAATATAATATGATATATATGCTAAAATTTTATCAATATATAAAATGTCTTAAGCAGAAGTAGAAGCATGCATGCAAAAACTATGACAAAATAACTTTGCCTAAGTATATTAATATTATACATGAAAATAGGAACATGTTCAATATAATTTGTTTATATCAATATACAAAAATCTATACCAATGTAAATTGCCTGTAAATAATAGCTCACAAGTATTCATTCTATTACTCACTAATATTATTAGTATGAGTAAGCTCAGACTAATCTATTATCCCATCCAATCTCCCTTTGTTTTTTCAAAGAGATCCCTGAGCCTACATAATTTCTTCCCCAACCCCCAATCCTATACCAATTATAATCAACTCCTAAATGATGTCCCTAATCCTGAAGACAAACTTTGTTGGGAGAGGGGAATTCCTTGTCTACAATCATTTCTCAGATGTCCTATTCTACCACAATTAAAACATTTGGCATTTTGATATATCATCATAACTTTGGAAATTTCTTCTCCTTCCCATGATTCAGTATTATAGTCAAATGTCTCAATGTATATTATATGCAGGATCCATTCATCCATTGATGCTGGTCTAACCAATAAAGGCCCAAGTATCATTTTGCATTCTAAGTTGGCATTTTGATAAGCCGAAGATTCAATAAGTACTCATCTAGCATCTGGGTCTGTTACTTCTATTTGTACAGCCTTAGTTAATCTTTGTAAAACGTCACTACAGTCTCTGGCCCTGTTTAACCCTCGTATATGATTCAATTCATTATCTTGGTTCTTGAGTCCTGTCCCAAGCATTTAAGGATGCTTTGTGGCATAGGGACAAGATTTCTTCAGTGTAAAGAACTTGAGCCTGTGGGTCAGAATAAGTGCCCTCACCAATAATTTGTCTTTGGAGGTCTCAAGTCCTTTTCCTTTCCTTGTTGTTCTAAAATTTTTGCCTCTTCTCTGAAATAACATTTCCACATCAATTGAGGCCCATCCTCCAGGACTGAAGAAACTAACAGAAGCCATTCGTGTGGCATGGCCTTAATGCTAGAAGCCTATGTCTTTACCATCTCCCTGACAAATGCAGAATGCAGGCCACAAGTTACTACTGCTTGCTTAATTTCTTTTAGATTATTCATTCCTATAGGTGTCCATCTACCTTCTTTGAATCCTTTTGGGCCTTTAGAACTTGATGCTTAGTCAGCGTAGATTATAGGGTAGGAAGCTAAAACCCTGTGTAAGTCATCTCTGGCAGGTATTGGTGATGTTAAATCATGTCCTTGTACCTTCTTTCCTTACTCATCAGCTCCAATAATTTCCTCAGTCATTTCAAATCTTTTTACTACTGTCTTTTGTAAAGTCTGAATCTCCTGGCCTATATATATTTCTAGTGATTTCATTGAGGCACCTAGCCTCTGGTCCTCATTCTGTACATGTGATTCCAAGGTCTGAAGTTTATCCCTTAAAGATAATATCTCATCCTTTCACATTATTTGGATAGCATGCAGATTGCTTTTCTGGAGAGATACTCTATCTGCTAACCTATCATAAATTTTTAACAAATATTGATTGTCAAATTCAATAATATGAATTCTTTTAGATAATTTCTCAGTACCCTTTGACATAGATTGAATATTGTCCATAAAATTAATGTTATCATTTTCAATAGTATTAATTTTTCAGGTAACTTTTTTATTTTTAATGGTATTAATCCTGTCAGCTAGCTGTTCATTATTAGTCTGTAAAGAATGTATTATTGGGCTGGAGAGATGGCTTAGAGGTTAAGAGCACTGACTGCTCTTCCAGATGTTCTGAGTTCAATTCCCAGCAACCACATGGTGGTTCACAACCATATATGATAAGATATAGTGCCCTCTTCTGACATGCAGGTGTACATGCAGACAGTACATGCATACTGTATACAAAATAAATAAATAAATCTTTTTTTAAAAAAGAATGTATTATTTCTAAAAGTGCCTCATTCTTGGCTCTGTTATCAAACAATTTTCTTAATGATATACTATGAATAAAAAAACTAGTCCCAATATCCACTAAATGGATGTATCACAGTAACCATATAAGCCTTGAAGAATTCAATCCATAGCATTAGAAAAACTATTACTAAAATTCTCTATGGCAATACTGTCTGCAATTATATATCTTTCAAGCTTATTCATTTATTAATTAATAAAATATTTACCTTTTTATTTATGAGGCCCAGCAAATTGTTTTAGGTGTAATAATCTTTGTTGTCCAGAAGGTGTCATAGTTGCAGATTCACAATCAGTGGCACAACCAGCGGTGCCACGAACAGACCTGCACTGCTTAGGTTTTCCATCTTGGTGCTGGTTAAATACTAACAAATATGCTTTGTTTGACAAGTTAAAAGCAATTAAATCAATTCCACACACAGAGCAAGGAATCCAGAACTCAGGAGCAGGGAACACAAACCAGAAGCTGTGCAAGTCGCTGTACAGCAGGGAATGCAGCAGTCGTGGGGAGGGTGATGTGAGCAAGTTTGGGATTTTTTTAAAAAAAAAAAAACTTAGTAGGTGAAAGCAAGCCAAGCAGGTGGGTGTGGGAGACCTTCTGGGCTGTGGACTGTTTAGACCTTTTAGACCAGTCCACCTGGTAGGTGTGGAGTTCAGATCCACATGGTTGCCCGATAAAGACAGATTCTTGTACTCACTCATTAGTAGATTCTAGCCATAAATGAAGGACATTGAGTCTATAGATTCATGATCCTAGAGAAGCTAAATAGGAAAGTGACCCCCCAAAAAATGTAGTTATCCTCCTGAATATTAGAAGTAGACAAGATTTCCAGGCAAAAATGGAGAGCTTGGGGGTGGGGGTGAGATGGGGGTAAGGGGAGATGGGGAGAAAGAAGTGAGAAGGGGAGGATGGGGAGAACTTGGGGGAATGGGACAGTTGGGATGGAGGAGGAGTGAATGTGGGAGCAGGGAAGTATATATCTTAATTAAGGGAGCCATTTGAGGGTTTCAAGAGATCGGACTCTAGCGGAGTTCCCAGGAGTCCAAGGAGATGTCCCCAGCCTGTTCCTTGAGCAGCTGAGGAGAGGGCGCCTGAACTGGCCCTATACTATAGCCACTCTGATGAATATCTTGTATACTACCATAGAACCTTCATCTGGCGATGGATGGAGATAGAGACATTGACCCACATTGGAGCACTGGACTGAGCTCCCAAGGTCCAGATGAGGAACAGAAGGAGAAAGAACATGAGCAAGGAAGTCAGGTCTGCAAGGAGTGCGCCCACCCACTGTGATGGTGGGGACCCATCTAAAGGGAACTCACCAAGGCCAGCTGGACTGGGTCTGATGGAGCATGTGATCCAACAGAACTCTGAACGTGGCTTACATGGAGGACTGACTGAGAAACCAAGGACAATGGCATTGGGTTTTTATTCTACGGCATGTACTGGCTTTGTGGGAACCTAGTCTGTTTGGATGCTCACCTTCCTAGACCTGGATGGAGGGGGGAGAACCTTGGACTTCCCACAGGGCAGGGAACCCTGACTGCTCTTTGGACTGGAGAGGGAGGGGAAGGGAGAATGGGAGGAGGGGGAGGGAAATGGGAGGAGGAAGGAGGTGAAAATTTGGAAGAAGAAGAAGAAGAAGAAGAAGAAGAAGAAGAAGAAGAAGAAGAAGAAGAAGAAGAAGAAGAAGAAGAAGAAGAAGAAGAAGAAAAGAAATCCAAACTAGCTCAGACTTGAGTAAATAAAGGGCTATTTATTTAGGGGTAGACTCACAGATCACAGTCCTCTCCTCCAATGGAGGGTTTGTATATATCTCTACACAAATAAGAAGTAACTAAGATTCTATGACTTGCAGTATTTTGTTTGAATTACTCACAGATACATGGATTTTTTTTTTCGCTTCCAGAAAAACTTGAAACTACTAATCTAAAATGACCATAAAACTAGAAAGGGTAGGGGCTGTTTTAATCCATTTAGACTGCAAAAGAAAGTACCATAAGTTAAATGGGAAGTGATATATCTTTCTCCTAGAAAAAAGCACAAAGCACAAAGTTAAGGGGTCAAAAGTGTTTTGCTTCACAGTGAACCAATTCAGACAAGTGTCATCTCACTGAGCCACCAGATGGCAGAAGTATTGAATGAATCTCTCTCAAGGACACCAATGCACTAAAGAAGATTTGGCTCCCATGACCTCCTAAATGCTGACTTTACAGTAGAAGTAAGTTACAATGTGTGAATATGGTGGATCCATCCTATAATGAGAACATAGTGGGGGAAAAGCAGTGAGATTTGTAAATCAAAACAAAGTTTCTATGTGATGAAATAAATATTAATCTTAAATATTGAGCTATGATATCATCATTGGATAAAATAATAAATGCAGAAAGGAAAAGTGTCTAGTGAAATTGTCCTAGTTTCTTTCCCCATTCCTGGCATATAATAAGCTGATAAATATAATTTATGGGAGAATGGGGCTATTTTTTTTATTGTCTGCCTTGAACTCATGTAGATCTTGTGTGTGCTATCACAGTCTCTATGAGTTCACATGAGCATCAGTCCTGTTGTGTCTGGAACCTGAGGTTTCCTTGGAGTCATCTACCACTAGTAGCTCTCACAATCTTTCTGCCCCTATTCTGAATCTATCTCTTAGTCTTGGAAGGAGGGCTTTTATAAAGAAATTCCATTTTATTCTGAGTGCTCCAAAGTTTCTCACTGTCTGAACATTGTCCCATTAAGGGTCTCTGTGTTAATTACTGTTTACTGCAAGAAGTTTGTATTGTGAGGATTTACACTGATTTATGGGTACAATAATATTTTATTAGAAATCATTTTCTTCCTGTGTTTATTTAGAAGAACAATATTGGTAGGCTTACCCTAAGACTTATTACCTATCTAGTCTCTTGGCCTCTTTAGCAGTGTCAGTCATGATTTCTACCTCATGGAGCAGTCACTAAATCTAAGTTTAAAGAGTGATTGGTTAGTCCCATAACATTTGTGCCACTATTGTACCAGTGAGCATATCTTAGAGACAGGTCATTAGTGTAGCTCACAGGGCTTATAACTGGGTGAGATTTGTGAATAATTTTCTCCCCCAGTAATGTGTATATATAGTACCTTCTAGCAGTATGCACACTAGTCAGAAAAGACAAAGTTTCTAGTCTTGTATTTGCTCATTTTCTCTGTTATATAAATATGTCTTATCCTCAGCCATAGAATCTTACTGTAAAGTTTTCAAAGGAAACCAATAACATTCTAATAACATAGCTTCATCATCTAATCATCTATGCTGTTTCCAATTTCTTGCTTTTATTGATAGAACAGAAATGACCATGAATCAACAAGTATCTCTGTGGTAAGTATAGACTTCTTTGACTATATGCTTAACAGTAGTATAGCTGAAAATTGTTGTAGCTTGGTTTTCACCATTTTGAGGAACCTCTATACTAATTACCCCAGTAGCTGCACCAGTCTACATACTCACCATCAGTAAGTAAATGCTGCCCTTCCCCCACATCCTCTTCAGTGCATGCTGTCATTTGCTTTATTTGGCTTGACCATTCTTGGAGGAGGCTGCTCGTTCTTTCCCAGCTGCCCAGACTTAAAAATAACCACACAGAAACTATATTTATTAAATTACTTCTTGTCCTATTAGCTATAGCTTCTTATTGGCTATCTCTTACATCTTAAATTAACCCATTCCCATTGTTTTATATTTTACCACAAGGCTCATGATTTACCTGCATGGTTCCAGTGCGTCTGTCTTCTGCACTAGCTACATGGCATCTCTCTGACTTCACCTTCTTTCTCCCAGAATTCAGTTTAGTTTTCCCACCTAGATCTATTCTCCTAAACTACTGGCCAAAATAGCTTTATCATTAACTAATAAAAAATAACATATATACAGAATGCTTTCCCATACCATGTTCTACTTAAGAAGACAAAAAATCTCAAAGTATTCTTAGTTTGCATTTTCCTAAATGTTTATGATTATTGAACATTTTGATATATTCCTCAGTCATTTGTGCTTTATCTTGAGAGTCCTCTGTTTAGTTCTATACCCCCTTTTTTAATTAGGTCATTTTCTTGAGATCCAGGTATTTTTTAGCTGGATACTAATTGTATATAGTAATCCTCTATCAGATATATAATTGGTAAAGATGTTTCTCCCCTGTATAGGTTGCTGCTTTGGCTAAATAAAGGTGCCTTTTGCTGTACAGAGCATTTTAGCTTCATAATGTCCCATTTATTATTTATTGATCTTATTGTCAGTGCTATCAGTATCTTGTTTGGGAAGTTCTTTCCTGTTCCAATGAGTTCAAGAGTATTTATTGTATTCTCTCTTCTAATAAGATTCAGAGAATCATGTCCTTGATCCATATGGAGTTGAGTTTTGTGTAAAGATGCATTCTTTTCATCAGTATTTATTCTTGGTTTCTTTATCAAAAATCGAGTATCTGTAGGTGGGTGATATTATGTCCTGATATGTTGTCAGGGTTCCTGTCCTGCCCAGTTCCTGCAATCATTAAGTCCCAAAAAATTACACAGAGGTCTACATTAGTTATAAACTGATTGGCCCATTAACTCAGGCTTCTTATTAACTCTTATAACTTATATTAGCCCATTATTCTTGTCCATGCTAGCCACGTGGCTCCATACCTTATTCAGTGAGACAGTTACATCTTACTTCTTCTGTAGCTGGGTTATGACTGTGGACCAAGCTTTCCTCTTCCCAGAATTCTCCTTTTCTTGTCAACCTGCCTCTACTTCTTGCCTGGTTGTCCCACCTATACTTCCTGCCTGACTACTGGCCAATCAGCATTTTATTAAAATACAATTGACAGGGTACAATCCATTGTCCCACAGCACTGATATTCATTTTTATTCCATTGATCAACATGTCTGTCCTTAATGCTAAAATACCATGTTAATTTTTGTTACTATAGTTTTTGGTATAACAAAAAATCTGGGATGATGATATCTCCTGAAGTTCTTTATTTTTTAAAATTGTTTTACATGTCTGGATTTTTTGTGTTTCCATTCAAAATTTAAGATTTTTTTCAATTTATAGAATTATGTAATTTTTAAAATAGGAATTACATTGAATCTTTAGATTTTTTGGTAGGATGGCCATTTTTACAGTATTAGTATTCATAAACCAAGAATATGGGACAGCTTTCCATCTGCTGATGTCTTCTTCAGTTTCTTTCTTCAATGTCTTAAATGTTTTATTATACAAGTCTTTAACTTGTTTGGCTAAGGTTATTCTCTGAAGCATTTTTTCTCTGACGCATTTTTAACACCATTGTGAAAAGTATCATTTCCCCATTTCCTTTCTTAGTATATGTTCATCATTTATTTATAGGAAAGTTACTAATTTCCTATAAATGGAGACTGCTCATTCCGCCATACAGACCTGAAATAATCACACAGAAATTTATATTAATTAAAACACTTCTTGGCCTATCAGCTCAGGATTTCTATTAACTAACTCTTACAACTCAAATTAACCAATTTCTATTATTCTGTGTATCACCATAAGGCTGTTGCTTACCAGGTAAAATTACTTTCGATGTCTGTCTTTTTCATCAGCTACATGGTGTCCCTTTGACTATGCCTAATTTTTCTCTATATCTCTGTTCAGATTTCATGCCTGGATATTTTCTACACTGCCATAGACCCAAAGCAACTTTTTTATTAACCAATGGTAATAAAACATATTCACACCATACAGAGGGGAACCCCACATCATCTCCCATTTTCTGCCTAAATAAAAAGGAAGGTTTTAGCTTTAGCATAGTAAAATTCGATAAAACAAAACAGTTACCAAGCAAGAATTATAAATTACAATATTTAACTCATTCACATTTGAAAAATTAAGGAAAATATTCTATCATCTATCCTATCTTTGTGAGTCTAAAGTTTTATATCTAATTTATCTTTTATAATAACTAAGGAAAACTATCATTATAGCTATCTATTCTTTAATACCATCAAAGACTCTAGAAAGATATTACCTAAGTAAACAGGAAGTGCATTATAAGCAAGTTCCAAAACTCTAGAATTAACAGAGACATCTTGCTGCCTGGAGAGTCACCCAAAATTATCCTGTAACATTGGTTCATTCATCATCAGCCTACAGACCCATAGTATCTGGAAGACTTTTCCGTGAACTGGGAAATTTCAAAGACAATTTTGCCTATATTGGCAGGTTGTCAGCCACTTTCTTCTATATCCTACAGAATATCTTCGGACTCTTTCATGAAGCAGGAGCCCTGTAAGACTGTCTCACCTTTAGACCAGTTCATAAGTCATTTTTATGTGGGTCCTGCATGTCCAGTTCATACAGTGTACCATCAAGCAGTCCAGAGTATGAGCAGTTCTTACCCAAATGAATAACAAAGTCCATAAGGAGCCTCTTTGATGCCCATTCATTCTCTCAAATTAGATTGATGTTGCCAGGAGCAGATGAGTCTCATTGTCCTGAAAAGTCCTAAGTTATTAAAACATTATAAATGCCATATTCTTTAGTCTTTGAAAGGTTTGAAGAATACCTATCCATCTGAAATATATCTCTGTAATCTAGAAAACCTAACCAACATGATGACAAGCTTGACTATTATAGATGACTATCTGTTAACATGTATTTCTTAATTATACATCACATTTTTAAATGAGCTGCACAAACACAATAACTTGATCAAGAGTAGAAATATACATCTAGCAAAAATGATCTTAAATTTATATCAATAAACCAAGATCCATATCAATGCAAAGTGTTCATCTCTATATGATATCCCCTTTAAATGTAAACAATAATTTATAAGCAATCACTTATGGAATTTGAGCTTTGTTGTCTAGTCTACTTCCTGCTACTTGTGGGTGATGTTAATCGGATCTTTTATGGGATATCCTTTGTGGTAGGTCCATCTTGGCCAGCAGTCCTGAAGCTGTCATGTATGTTGAATCATCTAGGCCATTGCTTCAGGGGCTCTTCTTTGATCAAACCTTATTAACTGGTGAGAAAGCCACAGCTTTCTATCCTCTGTAGAAACAAAAGAAGAACCTGTTTTCTAAAGCAACATATCATTAGACCCAAATTTTGAAGTTAAGATACCTTTAAAATATTTATATTGGTTTAGCTTAGCAGCCCATACAATGAAATGTCTCTCAGTACTTCGCTCATTCACAGTCTAGAAATTCAAAGAAAACACAATAATACACATAATCCAGACTTTCTGTGTACTTTCCTTCATTACATGGCTTATTTTTCTTTATTCTTTTAATCTATGACTGTCTGTATTCTGTCTCTTTAAAGACTTGTTTTCATTTTTTAGAATTATTTCTTTTTATAACTGTCTATACCATTTTTCTTCTCTCTCCCCTTTTTAAAACTTTTTTAAACACACTGTGTCCTGGTTAGAGGTTTATTTCTGTCTGAATCTGTCTTTGTTGTGTATCTGTAATCATTTTCTGACCAAGAGCACTTTTAAAATGGCAAGCAACATTGTCACAGTGGTCCTGGATGCTGTTTTGGCCTCTCTCAGCCTTTCAATATGGCATAGATAGTTTACCACCAGCTCTGGGATCATCAGGAGGGAGCCATCTCATGAAAGCAGTTGGTCCATGCTGCCACCAAGTAACTTGCAACATGCTGGCCACCAACCCCATTCAAGTGCTCAGCTTTCTGAAAGAACCAGGCCTGTCCATGCATCTAGCACTAACCAGGAAGCCTTCTTAAAGGAGCCACACAATTTTTTGCTGAGTCAGGAATACTTCTCTTAAAAGAATTGCACCTCTGCTTGCTTCTAGCAAAAAGAGCCCACCCAAGAAAATGGTGTTACCAAAAGTCCATGCTTAACTCTGTTCTTTTATGTCTAATATTTCTCCCCAAGCTCTCTCAGGTTTTATGTGGATGTTGTTGGCCCAGAGTGGTACACCATTTTGAAGGATGAGTCTGTACTTCATTTCCTAGCTGCTCAGAATAATCACATAGAAACAATAGCTTCTTATTAACTAACTTTTACATCTTAAATTAACTCATTGCTATTATTTTATATTTTAGCATGAGGCTTGTGGTTTACCCATAAGGTTTCAAGTTGTCTGTCTCCTTTCAGAAGCTATGTGGTGTCCCTTTGACTCCACCTACTTTCTCTCTATAATCTCTGCTCAGATTTCCCACCTGGCTATTTTCTGCCCTGCCATAGGCCTGAAGCTACTTCTTTATTAACCAATGGTAATAAAACATATTGACAGCATACAGAGCAGAATACCACATCAATCTTGTATCCTGCTACTTTGTTGAAAGTATTTATCAGCCTTTTAAGTTCCCTTTTAGAGACTTTAAAGCTTTAATGCATAAAAATCATATCACCAAAAATAACTATACTTTGACTTCTTCTTTTCCTATCTGTATTCCTTTGAGGTCTTCAAATTTTCTTGCCACTCTAGCTAAGACTTTAAGCACTGTATTTGATAGGTATGGAGAGATTGAACATTCCTTTCGTATTTCTGGGGTTTTTTTTGTTTGTTTGCTTTACAAATGCTTCTGAGTTTCCCTCTGTTTAGAATACTGTTGGATGTAGGATTCCTGCATATTGTATTTATGAAGTTGATATCTGTACCTCATGTCTCTAGTTTCTCCAGAACTTTTATCACAAAGGGGTATTGAATTTTGTCAAGGATCTTTTTTGTATCTAATAAGGTAAGTAAATGGTTTTGTCTCTATGTGGTAGATTATGTTTATTGATTCATATATGTTTAACCATCCCTGTATCTCTAGAAAGAAGTCAACTTGATTACAGTGGATAATCTTTGTGCTCTTAGGTGCAGTTTGCAAGTATTTTATTGAGAAATTTTAACAACTACATTCATAAGGGAAATTGGAATATAATTTTCTTTCTTGTTGAGTCTTTGTGTGATTTTCCTGTTGAAGTAATAAGTAACTTTATAAAAGGAGTTTGGAATTATTCTTTCAGTTTCTATTTTTCAGAGTACTTTGAGGCATATTGGTGTGAATTCCTTTGGAAAGCCCAGGAGAATTCTCTATTGAATGCATCTGGCCCTGTACTATTTTTTAGGGAGAGTCTTTATTACACCTTTTATTTTACTAGGGGTTATGGCTCTGTTTAAATTTTTAATTTCATCTTAGTTTAACTTATGTAGGTCATGTATATTAAGAAAAATCATCCTTTTTCAGTTTGGCGAAGTGCTGATTTTAAATGTCTTTATGAGAAAGTAGTTAGTTTTCATTAGAGTAATGGGAATTAGAAGCAAGATTACAAATACTTTGAAAAAAAGTGGGCAAGAATGGTTAAACAGACACCATTCCTTCCCTCAAAGGTTAGAAGAGTTATTATGAAAGACAAGTTGATGATATTTGCCCCCTTTATTCCAAGAAGAAAGAAAAAATAGCTACCTTGCAATGATTCAAATGGTCTGAAAAAGAATTTGTGCTTTGGACATGATGGCTCATGCTAGCAATTGGTGCTGAGGCAGGAGAACCACTGTGAGTGATTGGACAGCCTGAGCTACATAGCACCAACCTATCTCAACAAACAAGCAACAAAGTATTAGCTTAAAATAGTTCCTAACTGCATCCTAAATACTTGCTAATACACCCACAAGTAAGTGAAGTTCTCACCCTTAATCAAAGAAGCCTCTCTTTACTGCAAATGGAGGCCATTGCAGAAGACCACACTAGTCGGAATGCAGAGAACAGCTGATGGTGTTGCCCAGTCCCACTGGACACATTTACAGCACACCTCCTGCACCTAATGCTTAGGGAGCATTCATTGCTGCTGAACACGGGGCGGACAGATTGTAGGAGCAGAGAACCAGGAAGTCTGCTATGAGAAATGACGGGGACGTTGCACCCATGGTACCTTAACAGGATGGCTGTCTAAACAAGACCTGACACTGACAGCAACAGATGGGCTAACACAGAAAGAGGATTTCTTCCAGATCCCTGCTCTAGACAAAGGACTATAGGCAACTAATAATTGTTGAAGGAAGACAATCTGTCTGCCCCAGGGATAAGTTCTTTAATTGAGTATCAAATAATAAGTGGTTAGCTCTGAATTCATATAAGCAGTAGTTATATATATATATGTGTGTGTGTGTGTGTATATATATACACATATATATAATACATATGTCTATAATATATGTATATAGAATATATAATAAACTGCCTATATTGCATAATAATATATACATGTATGTATGGGTAATATATAAATATGTATTACAACCTATAATATATACAACATGTATATATATGTGTGTGTGTGTGTGTGTATATATATATATGTGTGTGTGTGTGTGTGTGTGTGTGTGTATACATATATACTGTGTATAAAAATAATTTTTCAAGCCGGGTGGTGGTGGCACATGCCTTTAATCTCAGCACTCGGGAGGCAGAGGCAGGCGGATTTCTGTGAGTTCGAGGCCATCCTGTGCTACAAGAGCTAGTTCCAGGACAGGCTCCAAAGCTACAGAGAAACCTTTTCTCAAAAAAAAGTAACATAATCCTCATAATCCTCATCCTCATATTCTATTGGCCAAAGGAATTGTCCTTTGAATCTGAATCCAAGCACTGGGAAGGTAGAGGCAGAAGAATAAGAGAATAAGGGTCGGAGTGGTGAGGAGGTCTGTAGGGGTTGGGGAGAGGAAGGTGGGCAGATGTACACTTGGACTGCCCAGTACAGCGCTGCCTCTGCTTTCTGAGCAGCCATGCTTCTCTCTGTTCTTGCTTTGTGATATCACAAAGCTTTGTTGAATTTTATTTTATAATTTTCTCAGAATCTCTAATCTTCCTATGATTCGCCATTTTCTGGACTCAACTTACTGTGTTTGAAAGACACACATAACTGACCCTTTTCCAGTCTCCGGGAAAGGGCAGAGCTGCCCACATTTCCTCAGAGACAGACGCCGTTTAGTGCTTTCGTCTCCTGGTTCCTTCAGGACCCTGCCTTGTGACCTTAGTGGGCCTGCAGGCTTGAACTCACTCGAGGCAACTGTGTCTCATTTAATCTTCCAGCCTGAGCTCTCACTCTCCCTTAATGATTACTTCCTTAGAGGGTTTGCAAGTTCAGACAAATCCAGTTTGGCCTCTGCCCCCTTGTCATTTAGCTCAAATTAGGAGCCCTGCAATGTCTCATGTTGGACTGTTTTCATTTGGTCTCATGGATTATCAGACAGTGTTCGGAATGGCCTTGTCCCAGAGGGCTTGCTGGAAAAGACTTTCTCTGTAAATCGCAACTTCCTATCACTTCATCCTTAGTTTAGCCAAGAGTCTGTCAGGGGAATATTCTCACAGCCATTGGCTACCCAGTAAGCCACCCAGCCTACGGCCCTTGCTGGGTGGGAAAAGTCCCATCTGATAGCAACCACACTGCTTTATAGAATTAAAAGAATAAAGGAGTCCCATCATAGGAAAACAAACGATGCCTTTGAAATGTCTAACTTCTAATATTTCTAGAAAATCCATCTCCTGAAATGTCTTCCTAACTAAAGAAAATAGAACTCCTTTCTGGCTGGGAGTTTTATGTTTTAAGTTCCAGTAGAGGTTTTACAGCAAACTTCTGAATATCTGAAAATGAGCAGCCGCATAGACGGCCTGGTGCCGTTTCCCTCTGACTTGCTTCAGCAGCTGGGAGAAATTCCTCCAAGATACTGAAGTCAGAGACACTCCTCCAAGACCCTGAAGCAAGGCAAGACACTCCTCCAAGACTCTAAGGTCAGAGGGAATGGGGCTAAAATTCAAGGAGGAAATGAGCCTTTGTCTATTTATTTGTCAGTGAACTGGCACCCCTGACATCACTTCTGAATATCTAAGCGACTTCACCTTGCCAACTTTTGGAACCCAGACCAAAGTATTCACGTGATCCTGACATTTTGACACCAGGAAATTAAACAAAATCCCTAAAGAACTCCATTGTTGTCTGCTTTGTTTAGAAACAGAATAGTGCAGAAACAGATGGCAAGTCTCAATTCTTTTTAATCCCAGCATTGCATTTTCCTTATTCTCTATTGCTGAGAAAGTGGGCAAATTTTATCCTAAAGACAGAAAACTAAAATTATCATTATGAGAAGTTACCAAAACTTTGATCTCAATTTTTCATTTGACCAAAACCTCCAGTATTAAAACATATAAAATTGGGGAAACTGAATATCTATAGCAAATGTATCTAACCACAAAATTGATGAATTGTTAACTGTAAAACTGTATATCAGACACCTGGATATATCTTGAAACTTACACAAAATTGGGTTGCATCCTAAAGAATATTTTACAGTTTGTAAGATGTGTGTCTTTCCTCATAAACATAGAATTATAGAATTCTTTTTGAAGTTATACTAAATTTGATTTTTTTTCTAAATTTGATTTTAAATGTTGTGTATTGTGTTTGTTTTCCATGGTCACAGAAAAAAAACCTAGCAGAAAATTAGTGTCTTAAGAATCAATGCCATGGGTAATTATATCCACTTGTTTTCTACCAGTGGCCATCAGAAATACCATGATAGACAGTCTCAGTCTTTTGACAAGCAGCATTACAGGGGTGGGGCTAGAGAGATGTGTCAATAATGAAGATCCCTCCATGCTCTTGCAAAGGACACACTCCTAGTACCCACATCAATTCATAAGCATCTGTACTTCCAGCTCCAGAGGATTCAAGGCACTCTCCCAGTCCCTGTGTGTGCCTTCACACACATGCACATCCTGTGCTCCACTTGTTCCATATACACACACATACACATAGTGAAAAGTAAAATAAAATATTTTAATATACATTTTTAAAACCTTAAGTCTAGAGGTTTATGTCTAAAGTAGGTCTACTTGGGATAAAATGAAGATGTAACACTACTGCATTCTATTGAGGCTGAAGAGGTTCCATTGCTAACTTTTTTTCGTAGTAATTCTATTGACTATTTGGAAATTTCACATCATAAACCCCAAGCACACTGACTTCCCAGTCCTTCCAGGTATGCTCTCTCACCTATGTGACACCTCCCCCACAAACAAAAGTAAAGAGAAACTTGTTGGACAAGGCCTGCTTGTTAGTTCCCAGCTTCTCAGTTAGCTTAAACCCTAAATAATCACAAAGAAACTGTATTAATTAAATCACTCTTGGCCCATTAGCTCTAGCTTCTTATTGGCTAACTCTTACATATGAATTTAACCCATTTCTATTGATCTGTGTATCTCCACGTGGCAGTGGCTTACCCGCAAAGCTTTGGCATGTCTGACTCTGGTGGCTCCATGGCGGCTTCCTGACTCTGCCCTTCTTATCACGGCATACAGCCTAGCTTTCCCATCTAGTTCTGTTCTTCCCTGCCATAGGCTCAAAGCAGTTCTTTATTCATTAACCAATAAAAGCAACACATAGACACAAGGATCTCCCACACCAGAAAGTCAAATTTATATTGTCCATATATTCACTGGAACATGGCCAAACACCCAGTGGCCATCCCCTTAAAACTCAGTCCTACCCCACTCCCACCACTCCCAGGCACCATCAATTGTGGCAGGCTAAACTTTAGCAACTCATCACAATTTTTAAGAGTTCTCTTTGATGGCTTTCAGTCTAGGCTGTTTGGTTTTTGTGGGGTGAGAATGGGGTAGGGGTTGTTACAGAAGCCTTCTATGTCCCTCTGTCTCAACTATGCATCTCTAGTCATCAATACCATGGCAAAAGTAGCTTCCTTGTATTTATAGTCAGCGGGAGCATGTATCATAGACATTACATGGTCTCTGGCATCAGTAGTTGTCGTGGACCTCAGCATGGTCTCCAGTAGCAGTACAGACCATGGGCATCACATCTGCCCCTGCATGAGTCATGGACCCTAGTAGTCTTTCATATTGGACTTTCTCTTGGGGACAGCCTGCTCACAAATAACGACATGGAGACTTAATAATTATGAAAGGTTGGCCTTAGCTTGAGATTTTCTACAACTAGCTCTAATATCTTAAATTAATCTGTTTTTATTAATCTCCATTCTGCCATGTGGCTCAGTTACCTCTCTTCTGTATCTCATGTCCGACTTCCTCAGTGTCTCTCGGGAATCTCTCATATACCTAAATTCAGCCTGCTGAGTTTCTCTCTCTCCAGTAAGTCCTACTTGATCTCTTTCTGCCTAGTTATTAGTCATTCAGCTCATTATTAAACCAATCAGAAGGTGCCGAAGACACATCTTCACAGTATACAGAAAGATTTTACAGACCCTTTGCCACTGCATGGGCCATGGATGCCATCATAGGCCTGGGCTATAGACATAGCCCAGGCTAAGGACATCAACATTGGTTTCAAATGCATTACTTTTGATAATTTTGGGAAACTGCCTCTAGTGCTTTGTTTATGGCTCTTCCTTCCACTTTTAAAAACAACAACGAGTCTGATTTGTCTCATAAACCTTAACTCTGCCTTCTTCCTCTGTTGCCTTCATATTTAAGGGCCACTGACAACATCGGGTCAGTGTAGCCTAACTATGATAAATTCATCTTATTAGCAGTCCTTTAAAAAAATTTTATTCCTTTTTAATGTATGAATGTTTTTGCCTGCATGAATGTCTGTTCAATAGATATGTACCTGGTCACTGTGGTGGTCAGAAGAGGGCATCAGATCCCCTGACCCTGTGAGCCACTATATGGGTGCTGGGAATTAAACCCAGGTCCTCTGAAAGAGCCGTCAATAATCTTGACCTCTGAGCCATCTCTCCAGTGCCCTGATTATCAATCTTTAGCTTTGCTAAGTAATAGCACATTCTCATTTCTGAGAATTAGGACAGGTTGAGTGCTCTTTCTATCAAATACAGATTTTAGTTTTTATGAACCAAAATAAAATCATATTCATTTGACTTCCAATTACCAAAGCTGACTTTCCCCATATACTTTTTAAGATTTTTTTTTTATATTTTTTGTTGTTTTAGTTTTTCAAAACAAGGCCTGGTGTAGGAGGTCTTTCTGTTTATGTGTTGCTTTCATTGGCTAATAAAGGAACTGCTTTGGGCCTAGAGCAGAACTGTAGGGGAACAGAGCTAAGTGGGGAAAATTAAATGGATGCTGAGAGGAAAGAGGCAGAGACATAGGAAGACACTATGGAGTCACTGCCAGAGTCAGACATGTTGGAACTTTGCTGGTAGGCCACTACCTCATGGTGATATACAGATTAATAGAAATGGGTTAAATTAAGTTGTAGGAGAGAGCCAATAAGAAGCTAAAGCTAATAGGCCAAGCAGTGATTTAATTAATACAGTTAGTTCCTGTGTGATTATTTCAGGGCTAAGATAGCTGGGCAGCCAAGACAAACAAGCAGACACCCTCTGAATAAAAAAAAAGGCCTTCCTTTGTAACCCTGGCTGTTCTAGAACTTGCTTGTTCTGGCCTCAGGCTGACTTCCAACTCAAAGAGATCTGCCTGCTTCTGCCAGGTGCTGTACATCACATTCCCCTTCCCTTTCCTCCCTCCAAAAACTCTCATATCCCCCCTTGTTCTATTTTAATTCTGCCGGGGTCCAGCCTCTACAGGTTCGTATGTTCCAGGGTAGGGGCTTGTGGATTAGAAATGTTAGGCAGATAGATTCAACAAAATTGCCATAAAAAAAACAGCAAAATTCTTCAAAGACCTCCAAAGAATGGTACTTCATATGAAAAAGCAAAAAATCCCAGGATAGCCAAAACAATCCTGTATAATAAGATAACTTCTGGAGGCATCACAATCCCTGACTTCAAACTCCACTACAGAGCTACAGTACTGAAAACAGCCTGGTATTGGCATAAGAACAGACAGAAGGATCAATGGAACAAAATAGAAGACCCAAATATCAACCCACACATCTTTGAACACCTGATCTTTGATAAAGAAGCAAAGAATATCAAATGGAAAACAGAAAGTATATTTAACAAGTGGTGCTGGTATAACTGGATATTAACATGTAGAAGAATGAAAATAGACCCATATCTATAACCATGCACAAAACTCAAGTCCAAATAGATCAAAGACTTCAACATAAAGCCAGCCACACTGAACCTTATAGAAAAGAAAGTGGGAAGTACACTTGAATGCATTGGCACAGGGAACCACTTCCTAAATAGAACCCCAGCAGCACAGACACTGAGAGAAACAATTAATAAATGGGACCTCCTAAAACTGAAAAGCTTCTATAAAGCTAAAGACACAGTCAACAAGACAAAATGACAGCCTACAGAATGGGAAAAGATCTTCATTAACCCCACATCAAACAGAGGTCTGATCTCCAAAATATACAAAGAACTCAAGAAACTGGTCACCAAAAGAACACATAATCCAATAAAAAAATTGGAGTACAGACCTAAACAGAGAACTCTCAACAGAGGAATCTAAAACGGCTGAAAGACACTTAAGGAAATGTTCAACATCCTTAGCCACCAGAGAAATGCAAATCAAAACAACTCTGAGATTCCATCCTACACCTGTAAGAATGGCCAAGATAAAAAACACTAATGACAACTTATGCTGGAGAGGTTGTGGAGAAAAGGGAACACTCTGCATTGCTGGTGGGAATGCAAGCTGCTACAACCCCTTTGGATGTCAGTGTGGTGATTTCTCAGAAATTTTGGAAACAACCTTCCTCAAGACCCATCAATACCACTTCTGGGTATATATCCAAAGGATGCTCAATCATGCCACAAGGACATGTGCTCAACTATGTTCATAGCAGCTTTGTTTGTCATAGCCAGAACCTGGAAACAACCTAAATGCCCCTCAACCAAAGAATGGATAAGGAAAAGCGGTACATTTACACAATGGAGTACTATACAGCAGAAAAAATAATGACAGCTTGAACTTTGCAGAAAAATGGATGGAGCTAGAAAACATTATTTTGAGTAAGGTAACACAGACACAGAAAGACAATTATCACATGTGCTCACTCATAGATGTTTTTTAAACATAAAGCAAAGAAAGCCAGCCTACAAACCACAATCCCAGAGGACTTAGACAACAATGAGGACACTAAGAGAGACTTACATAGATCTAATCTACATGGGAAGAAGAAAGTAGAAAAAGACAAGATCTCCTGAGTAAATTGGGAGAATGGGGACTTTGGGGAAGGATTGAAGGAGGGAGAGGATAGGCAGGGAGGGGAGCAGAAAAAAATGTAGAGCTCAATAAATATCGATAAAAAATGTGTAATAAAAAAAGTTTTAAAAAAGAAAGAAATGTTAGGCAGAAAAAAACAGAGACACAAAAGAAATAGACAGAGACACAGGATAGAGTTGGGAGGGCAACCCAAAAATACTGAATCCACCCGGGTTTATTTTCATATGCTTTATGTAAGTGGGGACTCCTTTTTAGTTTCCTGGTCACCCAGACCAGAATAATTACACAGAAACTATATTAATTACGACACTGTTTGGTCAATGTCTCAGGCATATTTCTAGATAGCTTTTACATCTTAAATTAACCCATTTCTATTAATCTGTGTATCGCCTTACCAGTAAGGTTCTGGCATCTTTCTCCTTCAGCAGCTACATGGCCTCTAACTGACCCTGCCTTCTTTCTCCCTGCATTCAGTTTAGTTTTCCTGCCTAACTCTATTCTACCTTGCCAGAGGCCAAAGGAGCTTCTTTACTAACCAATAGTAATAAAACATATTCATAACATATAGAGGGAAGTCCCACATCAGCTTTATATACCCCAATCCAAACCTGGGGAAGAAGACAAAAGACTTCTTTACCATGATACAAAGAACAAACAGAGCAATTACCTCTTCGATACCTGAAACATCAAGTAACTATATCCTGAGTTAAATATTCAGTTGTTTAGGCAGGACATGAAGCAACCACACCTTAGGCCAAGCATCCTGTAGATAGCCACATCCAGGGTCAAACCTCCCATCATAGCCTTGAAGGAACAAAAATAGCCTGAACATGCTAACCTTTAGTCAAGGTGGAATAGATCCACTTCTGTGGGCCGCAACACAATTTTATGTCCCCCTTTTCACTAATTGTTGTTACATACATAAAAGTATATGCATATATTTATTATGATTTTTATATAATTTATATCAATGGACTTGAGCAGTCAGTATACTGTTACTTGCATGTATATTTTCAGTGCTAACCATTTGATATTGGATAATCAATTGGTGTACTCTTCCCAGAGATGGAACTTGCATACAATTTTTAGAAATATTTTTGTAAAGAATAAGTTTAAAACCCTTCACCTAGTGGATCACTTGGTAGCTTTTGTAAGCATCATTAAAACTGGCTAAGTGTGTGCTGCTGTGGCTACTGTCATTTCTCTCACTGACATCAGAGGTTTAATCATAAATTTTAAAAGAGAAGATGCATCTATATTAATATCCTTTCTGTACCGTGTATGATTTTTGATTCCACAGATTCAAAGCATGTACGAATTTCATTCACTTGCTCCCCAGATAGCAAACATCTTTCATTCAAAGATTGTATATATGAATAATATTTAAATATTAACATTCAAAGTGATACCAAAATATAATAGAAAACAGTTCAGTAGCTCTCTGCCACACTACTTTTCTATTGGGTACATACATCATATATATATATTGGATTTTATAGTTTAAGAGAGATTTCAAGGCCAAATGAACTCTTGTTTTTTATTCCCGTTTCAGCACAACTTCAGCTTTGTGACACTGAGTATTGGTAAAGGATCCCAAGATCCTAGAATGACAGCACAGATCTCGGTACCAGAACACAGATGCTCACTGTGCTGCAGGAGCAAAGAGAGATGCTCACAGTGATGTGGAAGAACAGATGTTCACTGAGCTGCAGGAAGTCTTCAGCATCACCTTCCATCCTCTGCAGCCCAGAAACAGTTCTCACACCTCCCGGGACTCTTCTCCCTTGAGTATCTTCCCTTTCCTCAATGATACAGCATCTTGAAGACCCAGCATATCTATGACCCACAATAAGAGTAAAGTAAAGGAGGGAAGTTGTCTATTCATGAAGTCATGAGTGTCTTTGCCTGTTTATTTCAAGCAGATGTTTAACACTGGCTCCTATTTCATGAGTGTTGAGAACTCAGCCCACTGCTACAGCAGAATGCAGTAAATTACTCAGCCCGATGCTTGTTTTCCTATGTCAGGCAGCAATATACTCACTGCTTTGGTCCATATTAGTTCACTAATCTCTCTGTTACGTATTTTCTTTAGCTGTAAATAGAAATATTTTGTGCATTGAACGTGTGTGTTCTTAAGGAATATTCCTCATAAATTTGCATGCATTGTCCTTATTTTCTGTGCTGGTAAACATGCCCTTTCCTTTAGTTATATTGATAATCAGAATGAGGAGGGATGCTAAACTAATCATGGATTAAGTAGGACAAGAACTAGACAATTATATACGATTCCATCAATATCTCCTTTTATCCCTGTAAATTGATGGGGTGTGGTTGTTTTGTTGTCATAGTGGAAAGCTGACTAGCATGACACTATGGTGCTGAGAAGTGGGGCTGTCCTTATAATTGCCCCAATGATGCAAATGGATTCTTAGAAATAGTTTAAATGATGACAGTGGGAAAATTTGTAAGAATGGGCTAGAGAAACTCCATCAGTTGTGTCAAAGTTTCAGAAGACCGGAACAGCAATGGTAATTTGAACAATAAAGGTCTATGCCAATGGCATTTCGCATGAAGTGAAAGCCCTACTGGCAATTGCACTAGCAGCTATCAATGTTACCCTATGAGAAAGAACTTGGTTTTCTCTGCCCTCACACTTTGAAGGAGAATGAGCCTAGTGATGGACCTGGATATTTCTAGGCAAAAAGATGATGGACTTGGATGTTTCAGGGCAAAAAGTAAAGGACATGGATTTCAAGAAAGATGACGGACATGGAGATTTCAAGGTGATGATTCACAGGATTTCAAGGCAGTAAAGTATTCGGGCTGTTGGAGAGACTTTTGTCTGGTTTTAACCAAATCTCAATTAACAATTAGAGAGTTATCCAGGAAGACATGGACCTTAACTTCAGAACTCATGAATGAGGAACATGTAAATGTGCCAATATACTGACTATATATATAAATATATATATATATATATATAAATATATATATAAAACCATGCATATATGAGTGCAAACACAGACACATAAATGCACACATGCAAGTGCACACACGCACACACTGAAAACTTTTGGCAGTTAGAAAGACAGTCTGCATAAAGGTTCAGCAATGCAGGGTAGAGTCATTAGCTCTGTTTAAAAAGCCAACAACTTTACACAGGAACACTAGGAAAGACGTGAAAGGCATCGCTGAACTTAGCAAAACCTTGGATATCACAGAACTTCAAATCTAAAGATTTTCCAAATCACACATTTCAAGAATAAATGTACATATAGTGAAATGCAAAGTGTAGTGAGCATGCAGAACAGGCTCCCTTATCCATCTCTCCATTGTCTGACGGCAAAGCACCCCACTACTGAAGCTGTGATCGAGAGCCCCAGGCACAGCTCCTGCAGGCACAGCCTTAGTGTGAGCTACATGGTTCTTTTTTGACACACGGAATGTGAGCACTGTGGGGCCAGAGAGGTTTCCACTGAGCTTTCAAGGGAGCATGAAGAGTACACAATGAGGCTAGGGGAGTAAGGCAGAAGTGGCAAGGAAAGTATATGGAGATAACGGAGAGCACTCACCAGAGAAAGGTCCAGGCAGAGAGAGGCTATGATGACCACAATCAGTAAGTGAACAGGAGCAGGGTTGCTACAGCCCTTGGGAGCATGCAGGCTACCACACTGCTCCCCGGACGACAGATGTGAAGTGTCAGGGTAAATGTTCATCCTGACAGATTTGGGCTTTGATTCCTAGCCCTCCCTTGTCTGTCCCTTGTCTACCCCATCATTATATTTTATAAATAAGTACTCTTAATTTTTTAAATAGGGACCACAGAGGAGACTTTGGACCTGGACCTTAGAGTAATGTTGGATCAGTTAAGAACGTGTTATCGGAGAAGGAATGAATTCACTCTGCTTTGTGAAAGGGACCAGAAGAATGCTATAATTTTGTTGATGAATATCCCTCAAGGAACCATGTGTCTAAGCTTTGGTCCCCAAGGTGACATCATTGATTCATGGTGGGATCTTCAGGAGGTGAGCTAGTCGTGTTAAGTCTTTGGGTCAGTGGGAGAGGCACTAATCCTGCGTGAACAGTCTGCTTAACTGTTTGGAAACCTAAATCTAGGAGCTCCATCATTTCAGACTGAAACCTTATTTTTTATCACTTTTTATTTTTTTTATTCTTTTTTGCTTTATCCCAGATTGACTTTACACTTGACACCAGACTGAGAACAGCCTTGAATCTGTGTTTCTCCTGCTTCAGCCTTCCAAGCATGCACCACCGCATCTGGCACATCCTTTGTCTTTCCGAGTTACCTGTTTCTGTGGTAACAGGATGCTGAGGACACAGTCACATATCATTCTGCCTCCTGGTCCTAGCATGATCCCTTTCTTGATAATCCACTTCTTTTCTTTCGACAATCATACAGACTCTGATGACTGTCATTAGTTTGAAGTGGAGAAAATGGAATGATCCTCCCATGACTTATTATATTTGAAACTCCTCCTGGAATTAGCTGCCATGCACCCTCAACGACGATTCCCGGGTTCTGGAGAATGATGCCAGGTGAAGGTGCTCCAGTACTTCTGTGTGGCTGTGCCAGGGCTCTGGCTGCTGCTGCATTCAGGGAAGCTACCCTGCATGTCAAAAGCAACTACAAATCCAGATTATATTCACTGTGGTGTGAGCCTTGCAATCAGTCTTAGTAGAGCCTGCATGCTTACATAATCCTGTAGGCAGAGTATTTAGAAAGGTTGTACAGCCCATCATCTACCGACCTCGCCCACATCTGACCCAGGAAAGGCCTCTGGACACTTCTAAATTCCCTAGCAGAAATGCTTGGACATATTCTCATTTATGTCCTTCGGTGTCAAGTAATGCTATGTGGCTGTCAAAATACATCCTCAGATGGTGGCACAGGCTTGTAATCCCAGTCACTGGAGACATTGGGGCAGGAGGATCATAAGTTTAAGCAAGGAGAACATAGTAACTTTGAGTCTGGTATACCCATCTTAGTGAGATGCCATCGCAAAATAAAACATTAAAAAGAAAAGAGACTGGAGAGTGTATCTCAGTGGGTGGGAGACTGCCTAGCATGCATGAGGTCCAGAACTCAAGCCCAGCTGTGCATAACATTTCCAAAATTCAAATAATTCTTTTACTTACATCACACTTTCGCTTGTTCACATAATTTTCTTAACTGGTCTCCTTACCTGTAAACCTTGTGATGTGTTTAAATGTAAGCCAAATAATTTCAAAGCCCAGCTTTGCAGAGGCTGCTAATTTAGCACAGAGTGCAATGCAAATTCTCTGTCGTAGCCTATATTGTCCTGTGCTGTCTGTCTCTTGATGCATTTCTAACCCCTCCTTTTCCAGAATGAACTCCATTTTGTTTCTTAAATAGAACAATTATGCTACTAACGTGTGGTCATGAACATGTTTGTCTCCCACCTTGAACTCCTCTTTTAGCAGGAGACATGTGGTTGAGACCTTGACGTCATAACGTTTCCATTTGAATTGCAATGACATCAGTGCTACATCGCAGCTAAAATCATTTTGAAAAACTCAGTCTGCATCCCTAACTCTGGCACACCTCTTTGGTACATTTTACTAACTGCTCTGGTTTGTAATGATTTGAGGATAATCCCCAGCAATACATGTGCTGAGAATCTGGTTTTCAATGTGACAGTATTGAAAGGTGAGGCTGTTTAAGAAGGAGCCTACTGGGAAATCCTTGAGTCTGCTAGGGAGTGTATGGGGAGGGGAAGATCAACCTCCCTGGCCTCTTGTTCTGTGGTTACATCTTCATCCCACATGTGTTCTCAACACAGAGAGCATCTGCTATGAGGCCATCCCCAGAGTCGAGCCAGTGATGGGATCACAGTTTGAACTCAGGAGATCTTTTTTCTTTATATAGTGATCCTGCCTTGGGTATTTTCAATATAGTAGTGAAAAAACAGACAAATCCGTTCACTATTTTATCTTTAGAGCCTAAATGAAGAAAAACTCAACACATATTTTTAAAATCTTTTAAAGGTCTAGCAATAATTATAAAAGTAAAGGATTACATATATATATGTAATCCCAGCTCCTTTACTTTTATAATATATGTACTTTTATATATATATATATATATATATATATATATATATATATATATATATACTTATTGAGATAAATGTAGAAGTACGTACTTACAATCCTAACACTTGGGAGTCTGAGTTCAAGGTCATCCTGGATTACATATGTAGTTAAATCTTTAAAAAGGAGGTTTTTGTTTGTTTTTTAGATAAAGAACAAAAAGGGAACTGTAACTTGCGTGTCCACAGATGCTCTGAGACACAGGATACTATCTCAGTGATCCAGGAGAACAAGGAAAGAGAGATGAAGGTGCAGAACAACCGCAGCTTAGTCTCCTCTCTTTCAGCTTTACCCCAGTTCACTGCAGAACGCTCGCGTGGCTTTGCTTGAGCCACTGGTTTGTTACACTTGAGGCTGATTTTCCTCCTATTAATTGTCTACCATGCTCCAGAGAAGCAGGAAGAGCTGCCCCGAAGAATAAACCCTGTCACATGAATTTGCTAAGGCTGTGTGACAGGGGAAAGAAGCAGGGGTTTCAAATGCAAGCCACAGGGGAAATTAAACTTGAGACCTCTTGTTTCTTTCCTAAGAAAGATTGGGGCTTATGAAACCTAGAGCATGTGGAAAAGCGTTATGAAACAGGGATGTGTGCTTGTACGTGTTTCAAGTCAAAAGGCATACACAAATAAAATTTTATGTAGCTAAGTGTTTAAATTTAGGAGGAAGCATTTGAATAAGGGGGCATATTTATTAACCTACAAGGTGTCTCTTGGGCCCAAACCGACATTCCCTGGTATCTTTCCTAGTTCAAGTGCATACTAAACCCCTGGAGTTCAATTTTCAAAACTCTGTTTTTTTCTGTTACTAATTTTAATGATCACTAAAAGCTTGTATGCATTTTCTGCTTAAATGCCACACTGTTTTCAGAGTCTGAAAATTCAGACTTCTGAAGCTGTCAGTGCCAAGGAATGTTCTCATAACTTCTTTTTAACAGAAATATCTGCTCCTTCCTTTGTTTTTGCACACATAAAACCATCAGACACAAAACCTAAGCTAGAGCATTGCTGAGTCTAAGGCAAGAGAAAAAGTCAAAACTGGGAATGATCCTAACCCCAGCATCTCAAAAACACATACACATACAGTAAGCTACTTGAGTTTTAGAAAAGAAAACATTCTAAAAAATAACTTGGCTATTCTTGGATTTATGGGCCAAGTGGCTTGATCTTAAAATGCATTTTATAGAAGAAAGCAAGAATAATGTTTGGGAAAGTAACATTTTAAAAAATTTCAAATCCAAATCCATCTGTGAATCAGAGGTCTGAGATCTCTTCTTGGCGTCTCTCTCCTAACCACTCCCTGACTCCCACAAACGCAGCACCTTGGGTTTATAGCAGGTAACTATTATTCTTCCCGGGTCACAACACTGCACAACTGAATGACTATGAATGCAAGACCCTTGTCAAATGGTAAATCTCTATGCACATCCATTGTTGCTGCTCTGCTCGGTCACTACCAAGAAGATGCATCTGAGCAGAGCCGGCAAGTGTTTCATGCAGCCATCACTGCCTAACCTCCCAGCAGTTAGAGCAATTTCCTTTTCCTAAACCCTTGACAAAAATCACACAACTACAGCCTAAATAATCCTAATGATGGGAAATTACATGGTTTTACACATGATGGCCTATTCCATTGCCAGATATTTTCTCCTTTTCATTTCATAGCTTCTACCACAACCAGACAACCCAAACACCTTATCTAGTCTCTCCTAGAGTCATTGCAAAATTTGCTATGACTTGCTTTTGCATTAATTAAGTTGTGCAACGGTATCGCTTTCTTTTTCAAACGTTGTGACAAAATATGTGATTAAGACATGTTAAGGAAGGAAGATTTTACTTTGGCTCCCAGTTCTACTGCATAATCCATCAGCAAGACCCCAACACAGCTGATTACATTGCATCCATAATTGAGAAGCCACGCATACTGGTGCTCAGAGAGCGTGCTCCTTTTAATTCAGTCTGAAACCCCAGCCCTTGGAGTGGTGCTGCCCACATTTAGGGTGGGTCCTCACACTTCAGTTAACCCAGTCTAGAAGCTTACTCACATGTATGCCCAGAAGTTTGTTTCCACAGTGATTCTAAATCTCATATAATTAACAATCAAGATTAACCATTATAGTTGTGATACACACCAAAAATCAGAGCAGGATTAGAGTTAATCCCTACCTTCAAGTAGGGTAGCAGTCAGGATGGAGAGACAAAGAGAACAGGAGTCATCTCAAGTTAGTGGCACTCAACAGAGACAATTGGTTACTAAGAACACGGAGCTGGGGGAGGGGGACAAGGGTTGAGGCAACCAGATATTGTCTACCAGAAACAACTATGGTTCCTACGGCTGAGGCATCTCTGATATTGTGGATCGCAGAAAGCAGCCACTTCTATATGAAGAAGGTAGAATAGGCTGGTACTCTGAGGCACTCCCCTGTCTTTCCCTGACAGAGCTGGGATTTCCGTACTTAGATGTGAGTGTTCTAGATTCAAGCCATCATGCATGTACTGCAAGAATTTTTCTCATTGAGCCATCTCCCTAGTTTCAAAGACTGTGTATATGTGTGTGGTGTATGCTTCCATATGTGTATGTATTTTTACATGAACATGCTTGCATGTGGGAGGTGTATATATGCAAGTGTGTGCATGTGCATGAAGAGGCCTGAACATCCTTAATGATAGAGGGGCCTGATAAAGCAAAGCTGTTCCCCTTATAATGTTCAGAAAGCAGAAAGAGAGAAAAAAAAAACGGATCAGCTACACCCTTCAGAGACGTTCAAGAGACATACTTCCTCCTACCACGATCCAGTTCTTAGCTTCCCAATCAGTATGAACTCGCCAATAGATAAGTCAGTCAATGAATCTAGGATGCTTATGGCCCAATCACCTCAAACTAGCACCACTAAGTATGGGAATTGAGACTTAAGAGCAAAATCTTATTGGTTAAGTACTTCATATTCAAACCACAATAATCCCTGTCAGAGTGAGAGAGTTCATCCAAAAGCATGTTGTGCTTCTTTCACGCCAGACCCCAGAGGAAAGCCCCTTAAAGACTTCTGAGACTACTGGTTTCCTTACATTGGTGCCTTAATCAGTGATCTCATGAAGGACCTCAACTCTCTTAGCAAATCATTTCTGGGGTTTAGGAAGTGCCAGGGGTTGACAGGTTCCAGAGAGGAGACAAGGGGTAGATGAGGGAAGGATTGAGTCAGGCCATGGTGGTTGGGAGACTCTTGCAGCTTGACTGATCAGCAATCAGGATGCTTCTTCATTTATACAGAATTTAGTAAGCAGGCATAGATTCATATTGTTCTAAAACATCATTTTTGTTTCTGGACATGTTTAACATTTTCTCTTTTTATTAAATTATATAATTTTACAAATTTTTACCTCCTCCCCTCCTCCCATTTTCCTTCTCCCTAGCCCCCCTCCCCCTCCCTCTCCAGTCCAAGGAGCAGTCAGGGTTCCCTGCCCTATGGGAAGTCCAAGTTCCTCCCCCATCCATCCAGGTCTAGGAAGGTGAGGATCCAAACAGACTAGGTTCCCACAAAGCCAGTACATGCAGTAGAATCAAAACCATTTTCTCTTGAACATTAATCATCATTAATGAACCATGATAGAACAGAGTTCTCTTTTATAATCATTTTCCCTCAAGGTTAGCCATCACTGATAAACAGTAGTTATCTTTTATAATCATTTTTATTCATCAACCCTATAACCCAGTTTTTAACAATCTAGAGGCACATGACAGCCTGTTCTCAGGCTGGTAGCTCTGTGGCCTCAAGGACACTAGACAGAAAGAAAATCTCAAGCAAGCCTGGAGATACTGCCATGTCCCAAGCAGTGTATCATTAACTCTTAATGGTCAGAGTGCCCCCCAAAAATCTTCAGGCCAAAGCTGCTGTACTTACTATTCAATTTCTGGCATAATACAATATATATTTTATATCTATAGAATTTGTGGGTTTTTTGGTTTTTAATTTGTTTGATTGATTGCTTGCTTGCTTGCTTGCTTGCTTGCTTGCTTGCTTGGTCGGTCGGTCAGTTTTTTGAGACAGGGTTTCTCTGTAGCTTTGGAGATAGAATTTGTTTACGTGTCTACTCCTGGCATTCTTTTGCTCCTTGGCCATATGATACCACAGTGGCTCTGTAAGAGCTAACTTTACTAAGAACGGAGGTCCTGGCATTTTATTCTTTGTATCCTCCTTCCACCTCATTCTTTGCCCACCAATGTAAGGACTTGTGTAGGGCAGAGGTAACCTCAGCTAATTTAACTTTGTTGCTGACTATGCCACACAGTCGCCTGAGTGCATAGCAGGGAGAGATTTGCAATCTGACCTGTTGCCAACTTCTAGTCAAACCTTGTTGACCTTTAAAGTTTATTTTGTTTTGATTATCTTGTTCCTGAGTAAGTATGGGGGCAGATATTTCAAGAATGTCTCAAAGCCTTGTAAAGAGACCTCTGACTTCCTTAGGTGTGTCACAATCTCCAAGGCGTAAGGAAGACCTTTAAGTAGATAAGGATATCTCCCTAAAAGCCGGAGGGGTGGTATGCTCAGGCCTGTCCTGGGGAAGCTCAGAAGTAAGACTCCTGGGAGAAGGCCATCAACCCAATATCCCCAAATCGTACACATATTAAAAGCTCCCCAAGTATGCAATACACAGAGATCAAAACCGGAAGTGGCACACGGGCCATCATGCAGATCAGCTTTGCTGGATCTTTGTCAAGCAGCTATGCTGGCTTTATGACTTTTGCCATTCTCATCAAATATAGATCCACCAAGGAAGATCCATAGAGCATAGAGTGACTCTATTAGAGTCTATATATAAATATACCACAGTATTCTTAAGCCTGTGAATGCCTCCTTGTCTACTGTGTTTCCATTGTCAGCATTTATGTTTTAAGCATGATGCTTTGCTTACTCATTGTCTTTTACCCAAACTGGAATGATCTTAACCAGGAACTGGCAAACTGCAGCCTATGGGCCAAACATGGCCTACTACCTAGTCACCATTCCTACAGAACATAGAGCTGACCTTTGGTTTCCATTTTATCTATAATATCTTTTATATTGCCATCAGAGTTAATATATCACATTTTACAGACAGAGATGATTACTAGATAGAAATGTAGATAAATAGCTAAGATAGATGACTGATTGATTGATTGATTGATGATATATATGTAAAGATGGGAGATAGATAGATAGATAGATAGATAGATAGATAGATAGATAGATAGATAGACAGGTAATTGATATTTAGCCAAAAAAAGAGTTTTAAAGGGAACACTCATTCTAAAGACACCTGCCAACCTATTATTTAGAAGATCTCAAGACTAATTCCTGCTGCATTAAAAGGGAATTAGTCCCTGAGAGACTGACTCATAAGAACTGAAACATATACAAAAGATGGGCCCAGACATCAGAATGCTAACTCACTGACTCACAGTGAGGAATCACTTCACAGAGAGAAATATGACATGACCATATGCTATGTACCTTCCTGTGATGACCATATGCTATGAACCTTCTCTCCTGCCACCAGGTTAGAGGACAGCCACAGCTGAATCAGAAGCCATTGCCTTGATTTCCTAGGAAAAAAATTTATTATCAAGCAAGGAAAAGCATAACAGGCACAGCATTAGTGCTTTTTCGTGTGTCGATAAACTTACAAGATATTAGAAGGCTATGTAGTAAATATGGAAATAGCATACAGGCAGTGAGAAAACTGGAAATTTAATAATACCAAGGTTGCCGAAAACTCCCATCAGATCACAATGGAGACTTTGTTAGGTGGCGCAGAAATAGCTGAAGGTGATGCTGAGAGCTCTACATGCCACCTCCTCTCCCTGCGCCTCTGAGATGATGCAACTTTGTGCTGCAGTTGTGTCTCTAGATTTGCAAGTTATGAAGCCCATGTGACCTATTACTTTGAGGTGGCTTTGCCAACCTCAGTTCTAGGGTGTCATATATCTTATGATTGCACACTCCAACAAAAGTCCATCACGTGATTATTTATTTATGACTCTTTCCACATAATTCTTGTGAGAATTGAACAATACAGTTTGTGTAAACGTGCCTATTAAGATTCCAAGCAGGTAGGAGGGGCTCAATAGTATATACTACAAGAGGCAGACGTGACAACAGTCAACTTGACTACAATACAAGGTGTACTAAGCTATACATGGTATGTGCAAAGCATTATATGTAATGATCCATAGATGAACTATTCCTAGGACTTCTTCAATGTTCAGCGCATACAACTGTAAACATTTCTTCTTCGTCTTTGTCACTTTTCCTTGGCTATAATCCACAGCATAAATACCTGACGTCACATGGGGCCCAGCATTTAGCACTGCACCTTAGAATGTGATCCAGCTCCTGCTGAGCGCAGCGTGAATGTCACTTCTCTGTTAACTTAAACCCAGCCAGGGGGCTGCTCACCTGGCCTTACAGCTAACCCAACTCCTATGGATTTTGCTATGTCAATTACTTTCACATTAATTTTCTCCAATCCTGGCTTTATAGAACTGATTTCAAGGGAAGCAAAAAGATCCAAAGAGTTCATTTGCTGACACTATTTATTTCTTCTAAACAAGGGGTAGCCTGCTTTTCTTTTTGAATAGTGGCACCATAACCCATATGGAAAACCCAAAACTTTAAAGTCAAAATCTGAAGTCACACATCTGAGGAGCCAATGCTATCAGATCTGAAACTGCTCAAAACTAACTTCATCCTTTCACACCTATTGAGTCAATATTTTTAAGCTAATTTACCAAGCATATCATGGCAGGAATTGTTCTAAACACTTTGAAGAATATTGCTTAGCTAGGCAGTGGTAGTGCATAACTTTAATCCAAGCACTCAGGAGGCAGAGGCAGGTGGATCTCAGTGAGTTCAAAGCCAGCCTGGTCTACAGAGTGAGTTCCAGGACTGCTAGGCTGGCTATACAGAAGAACACTGTCTTGGGGAAAAAGGAATATTACCTCATGCTATTCTCCTAATAACCCCACGAGAAGCAAGCCTACTATTATCGCAAAGCACAGAGGCGACAGTACCCTCTTACGCATGCTGCCTGTGGATGTGACTGTGAATGCAGGCAATCTGCCTCCAGAATGTGAGTCATCTCCTCTTTGCTTCCCAGCCACTTAGTTCAGTGTCTCATGATTGCTATCCTAACCAACGTAAGAGCCCAACCGTTCATCTCCCTGTCTCCAGGCTAGTCTCTCCCTGTTTGAACTTGTTATCCACACTTGGGTTGTAAAGACCCACTGAGGGTGAAACTGGAAATGAATAAGAAGAGAAATAGTGGAAACTCATACGCAACTCGAGTATTATCTTGTTCAAAACTAGAAGATTCTTCTGAAAGAGTGCTGTCTGGGCTAGCCACCGACCCCAGGGCAACACAAACTCGCGCTTGGGCCTTTAAGAACTTACAGTAGATCCCACCCTTACCCTGAACCCCAATCAGAGGAAGGGACTTGTGAAATAAATAACAAAATAAAAGTGTATAAATCTTCGCCTTTATTTTATAAGCAATATCTAAAGCATGTAAATTATAGGACAATGTGATCCCAAGTCAAGGAGAAAATCAGCTACAAGAAAAATCAACAGGTAATTTAATGAACAGAATTAGCAGTTCTATAATAAACATGGGGTTGCGTTTTGAATCTGGAGTGGCCGCCACAGGCTCATGTGTGACATGTGTTTCCCACTTGAAGGTCCTTTGGGGAATCTGAGTAATCTTTAAGAGGTGGCCCTAGCTGGTGGGTGCTGGTCATGAGAAGTGGGTCTTAGAAAGGTAGGCATAAGCTCCCACTAGGTCCCATTCCATTCTGTGTTTCCTGGTGCACACTGGGACAAGAAACATCTACCAAAAGCTCCTGTCGAGCCGTTCTACCATAACTTCTTACCTACAATAAATTGGAACTCTCAGAAATTTAAGCCAAATAAACTTGTCCTCCATTAAGGTCGTTTCTCCCTTCTCGCAGCAACACAAAAGTAACTAACGTGCCATGTAACCAGTTTGCAGATCTCCTTAACTTGAGAGCCGCAAATGACAGCACAGTGAAAACCCTTAGGTGGAAGGTCCTAGAATCTGATTGGTTACTAGCCGAAATCATAAGCACATTTGAATACTTGAATAAAGAAATTCAAACTAAAAGAGCGAGGAAAAAGAAGAGATTAAAAAACAAACCCTAAGAACACAGATGGTGTGTAAAATGTCAAAAGATCTAGTAGATATGCAAATGTGCTCTTAGAGGGAGAGGACAGAGGTAGGCGTGAGAATGGATGAGAGGACCAGAGGGAAAATCAGTCAAAAGGTTCCTAATTTATTTTAAAAATAAACCCACCAATTCAACAAATTTAGGAAACTCCAAACTGTTAAAATTAGAAAAGTCGCATCTAGGCACACTACAATCAAGTTTCTAAATATAACATGTATAAAAAGGAAGTCTTGAGAGAATTTAGACAAAGACAGCATACTACCCTCAAATAAATCACGATAAAAGGACCTCTGAGGTCCTTAGACAAATGTAAGCTGGAAAACAATGAGACATCAGTTTACAAGAAGGAAGGAAAAGACAGAGAAAGCAAGGAAAGCTGATCGGAGAGAGGGTAAGGAAGTGAGAGAGGGTGCCAGTTATGGCCACAAACACCATACACCAAATGAATGGCCTTAACGATTGGTTTCCCACAGATCTGGAAGCTGAAGTTGAGGGATGACGGTGCTGGCATGGTTGAGGCATGATGAGGTCTCTCCGAACTGCTGGCCAACTTCACCCTGAGTTCTCCCAAGGAGAGAAGAGGGTGAGTCAGTTCTCCACCTTTCCCTCATATGGCTGCTGACCTCATAAGGGCTCCACTATCGTGTTCTGGTTACTCCTAAAAGTCATATCTCCAAATTCTTTCCTAATCTCTTTCACACAGGGGATGAAATTTCAGCATACTAATTCTAAAGGTACACAAACATTTATAATACAGAAAACAAAGTCTATATTCAACTGAAAAATCTTTAAAAATAAAAATGAGGCCAGGTATACATTCTCTAATCCCAGGAGGATCTTAAATATTTAAATAAGAGATGTAAAATAAAGACATACTTTAATTAATGAAGCCTTGAATTCATCATCAGAAAAATAAAACACACACATAATAAAAAGGCCTCCAAAGGAATTAATTCCAAAAATAAATATCCCAGAAGGAGTCAAAAGATCTAGAAACATTCAAACAGAGACTACCAGGCTGCTAAGTGTCTAATAGCTGTTACAATATTAGTTACGAGGAAGGCAAATTAAAAACACATTGAGGGAAACTTCACACCCTTAGAATTGCTAAATTTAAAACAACTGGCAGTAAATATTAGTGCTGGGCATGTTCACACATATCCTATCTCCTAAGATTTCCTGACATGCACGAAACTTTGGTTTGATCTCCAGAATAAAGAAAAATGTAAATAAGTAGAAAACAGTATTGCTATTTTCGAAGCAACTAAAAACTCACATCACATATTTTTTTTAAGTGGGAGACCAATCACTTTGAAAACATGCAGAGATACTTTTTATAAAATTAAAAAATTACAAGCTCCAACAATCTGTCTTCTGGGGAAAAAATGCAGACATACATGTGCAGAAAAACGTAGAAATATTTGAAAATCTAAAAATGAAAACAACGTGAGGATCCAGCTGCAGAAAGACAAACAGAAACTATAAAAGTGCACTTCTACACAGTAAAAAAAAAAAAAGACTGAAAGACTGAGACAGAAGACAAAATGAAGAAGTACCAAAAGCATTATTATGTTAAGGGAATGAACACAAAGTATTTGACTCCACTCATGTGCAGCCCAAGAATGGTCCAAGCGCCTCACTCTGCAAGGCCCCAGGAACCTGTTCTGCCTGGGGCAATGAAAGAATGAAGAAAGGACAGAGACACAGAAAATGTGGGATCAGTTGGGCTTGACTCTCTGATGAAGACCTCACAGAGCCCCAGACTTAACATGTTCATTGTATACAATTGAGCAGGGTGACAGAGCTAATGCACACAGCTGGCGGAGGAGGCAGGCTTATCTGACCTCTGCAGGAACAATCAGCAGTCTTCAGAGGGAAGAAAACCATGGTGGGCATTGTCTGCATACACTGTCAACATTCACACTCAGACCTACTTTACCTTCCCTATGAACCTCACTTGGAGAAGGCTTTGACACTCCCATGGATTCCTCAAGGTACTTGTGTCCTTGGCACGGCTCTGCCCTTGTCAACAAAACTAGACTCTTGGGACTTCCCTGTATCCTTTCTGCTAATCTATGTTGATGGAAATCACAAAAGCAGTTAGTTCTTCTTATTGGAACTGAATAAAAACAGAACACCCAGGAAATCCTAGGAAAGCTGCTCTATGCCTTCATTTAAATGTGAATTACATTTGTCAAAACTCATCAACCTCTATTTTAAAGATATGTCCTCAGTAAATAAACATCCATTTGTACTGATTACAACTAACAAGCAAATGTCCCCTTGAAGTGTGTGCCTTCTGCAACTTACAAAAACCAGGGGTGTTTTGTTTTGTGTGTGTGTGTGTGTGTGTGTGTGTGTGTGTGTGTGTGTGTGTGCGCGCGCGCGCGTGTGTTTCAAGACAAGGTTTCTCTGTAACTTTTGGCTGTCCTGGAATCCCTCTGTAGACCAGCTGACCTTGAACTCACAGAGTTCTGCCTTCCTCTACCTTCCAAGTGCTGGGATTAAAGGCGTGTGCCACCAATGCCTTTTAACCTGCACTGCAGTTTACAACATATAGAACTAGACACAACCAAGCATTCTGCATTTTCATTCAGTATTGAAGCTAATGTTCCTCTGGTTCTGAGCATGGCACAAGCCAGTATTTTCATGCACAATTTCACTGTTAGTCTCAAATTTATCATTTTTGCTTATTGAAAACTCATACTTGCATCTAACAACATTCAGAATTATTCTGAACTTGTCCATCCTCTCCAGTTACGTTCCCAGGTGGAAATGCCCACAAATCCCCAAAACGGGGCCATCAATCCCAACTCTAAACAAACGCTTAATTCCCTTGTCTTAGTGATTGATTGTTCTAGCATGTGCAGACAACTCAGACTGGGCCATCAGAATCTTTTCCAAATATTATCTTTCAAAATTAGAGGAAAAGCATTTTCTGTTTTTTTTTTTTTATATTTCCTAGATGGATATAATCTGGAGGTTTCTGGAAGTACTCTACCATACTTCCAGAAATCAGGCAAGTTCATAATCTAAGAACAAAAAGTCAAATATAAAGAAACGTACAGAAGAAGAATTTTGAACTATAATGGAACTACAGTTGGTTCCTACCTTATTGGATGCAGCTAGAATTGCCAAGTAACAAAACCAGACAATGATACAGGAGAGGAAGCAACAGACCAACATCTCTCTCAAAAATTGACCTGAGAACCTGAAACAAAGCATTGCATCTTACTGAATAATTAAAAAGAATTAGAGAGGCTACCAAAGAAAAACTTATTAATGTCATTCATCATATCACCAAGCTAAAGAAGTAAAAGAATGTGATGATATGCAAAAAAGAGCTTGACAATATCTAACTCCTATTTATTATAAAACCTACCAACTGGGGACTGGGGGAGATAGCGCCTTCAAGTGCACACTTTGCAAGAATGATGACATAAGTCTGATCTTCAGGGCCCACAAAGAAAATGTAGGGGATCACATGAGGTCTTAACAAAATCTACAGGCAACTGAGTAACATAAGGAGCAGGAGAGGTGACCCTTCCTAGGAGAGAGCATATCAATTGGTTGTTCAGTTACAAACAGTCATCCACATACATGCAAGTAACATTACATGAGCCCAACAGGTTATACTGCCCTTTCAGCACCTACGCCAGGAAGCCCACAACTGCCTATAATTGCAGTGCCAAGGAATCCTCTTCTGGCCTGCATGGTACTTTCACTCCAGGACACATACTAACTCCCACCCCAGTACATGTGTGATATATAATTAAAAATTAAAATCTTTTAGAAAAAGAACTATGTGGATAAGCCCTGTAGAATGATACCAGAGGTTTTCCTCTGGCCTCCACATTTTAATACACACACACACACACACACACACACACAATTAGTTTGTATGAAAAAAGAACTTCCTCAACTTCCTAAAGAAAATCTACCCCTCAAAAAAGTGAAGTGCTTTGTATGGAGGAATGTGCTACACACAGATATCCCATTTATACAACTGAGCAGTCCATAGCCTTTTATTCTCTGCAGTTATCAATCTCTGTATTAATCACCATCTACTTCAAAAGGAGATTTGTCTGATGTGGTTTGAGAGATGAGCTAACCTGTGTGTATAATATAAGAACTTGGGGGAGCAGGTTATTATTGTGTCCATTTAGCAGGAGAATAGTATTAGATCTTCCCTAGGCCCTATGACCTAGCCATCCACAGAGTTTTTGTTCCAGTTAACCATACTAAGCATAAGTTCTGTCTAGTGGAATGGTCTTTAAATCTGAACAGAAAGTAGTTGGTTACTCCCAACATATTCAAGCCAATTTTGCCCCAATGGACATAACTTGCGAGGCCAGTCACTATTGTAACTCACAGGGTCTCAACTGTGTAAGGCTGTTGACTACTTTTTCCCTGATTACATTCATAGAACCTTCCAACACTATGAGAGCTAGCCAATAGGGATGAAACTTCTGGGTCAGCACAAGTTTGAGTCTTCCATGTCCTATAAATAAACTATGTGGTGTTTTAGGCTATAGGATCTTAACCATCAAGGTCTGAGGGAAAATGAAGAAAGAGAAGAGAAAAATTATAAGATTCAAAAAAATTATACGATTCCGAGGTAACACACAGGTTTGCAGTGCAACATTATTTGCTGGACATGACAGGGCTATTGCACACATAAACTCTCAGGAGCACACACAAGACCTGCATAAGATCAAGCCAAAAAAAATCCCATCATGGATGGGGGAGCTCATGAGGCCCATGTCTGGATGAGGATCTATTGGCAACTGGAGGCTACTAGAAGAGGAAGATTCAGTTTTCTTTGAGTATGTAGCCCCTAGGAGGCTGCCAGTGCTCCCATAGATGGTCCTACATCCATGCATATGTAGGCAACACTAAATAGACTGTTAGCATTCGTTGAAACAGCACTTGAATTTGAGAGTAAACCATTGTGGGGGAAATAGAAGAAAAGTTGAATGAGAAGAAAGACACAGGGCTGGCTATGATTAAAACACGTACGTATATATCAAATTCTCAGATTATTTTCTAAAATCATCATAAAAAGGCTTGGAGCTTAATACATACTTAATGTTAAGAGTCTCATTGCTTTCCTCCTAGGTCTGAAAACTATGTAAAGATACTTCTTACCACTTCTACTAAATATCATAGAAGAAATCAAAAACGGAACATGAGAAAACAACCTAGATGACATCAGACAATCCAATGAGTTTGGTAAGTTATTATTTATTAAAACTGAAAATATCTGTTCTGTCAAAAGCATTCTTAAGAGGATGAAAAGATAAACACATATCACATGGATATATTTATAAAACCTTTCTATGTTGAGTTACTTATATCTAAAATATACAAAAATATTTTACAACTCAACAATATAAAAGCAAGTCACTCTTAAATAACAACAACAACAACAAAAACATCTGGATGGATAGACCACTGTATGGATAAGAAAAACTGCTTAACACAGATGGTTTGGGGGCTGTCAGAGCAGAGCAGCATTGAGGCACTAACTATACACCTGCTAGAAGGGCAAAAACTAACAGGAACAACAATTTAAAAAAACTAACAATGTTGGTGACAATGAGGAACAATAGTACTCTGTCACTCAACGCTGAGGGACACACTATGCTACCACCACTGTAAGCTAGAGTTGTATACAGGCAACAATTGCACTGCGAGGTATTTACCTTATTGAACCTAAGACGGGTCCACATAAACGCCCTGAGCATGAGCATTTATAATGACTTTACTCATAATTGCCACACACTGGATTCAACAAAGAGGTTCCTTGGGCAAATGGACGTGCACATTGTAGTACATCTACCTAATGGTTATTATTCAGCCAGAAAAATGAATTGAGCTACCAAGCCATGAGAACATGGAGGAACACTAGTAAGTGAACAAAGCCTTAGGGAAAAATCTGTATGCTGATAAAGTAAAAAGGGTGAGTGGATTCTAACATACACAGCAACAGCAAAAACAGACTCAAAAATTAATATATATAATACAATATTAATTAAAAGAGGCTATCAACTTTAGAGTTGGGGCATAGGAAGGTTTGATGGATGGGAGCAAGGTGGACCAAGAAAGAGAAAAGAGAGAACAGAAGTAAAATAATTCTATTTCAATTAAAAACATAATTAAAACAAAATTAAGTGTTTTCCATGTGTCTGATAGAGCGATGAAAGACTAGGTGAGCACGTGGGCTGTTTAGAGCATTGAGCATTGTATATGCTGCTACCGTGAAGGAGCTTGGACATTGTTTATTTATTAAAACCCAAAGAAAGAACTATACAAAGAAAAAATAAACTCTATAGACATTTATCATAGCATAGCAGTATTAATTATAAGAAATGTGTGGTATTGATACACAAAAAAGAAACTTTGTTAGAGGAAAGTGCCTACAGGAACCCTCTATGTATCTGTTCCACTTTCCTACTGATACAAACTATTTCAAAAATACATTCCATTACATTCAAACAAACAAACAAATAAGATGGAACTAAACATGATGGCAGGTGTCTGCAATCCCAGTGTTTGAAAGGCTGAGGCACTGTAAGAAATATTTTGTATGTCAAGATAACCTTAAATCAATCCAAAAGGATTCAATTAGTTTCAAAAGTCCTCAGGAGACAAATTGAAGTGGCTTTCACTAGCAAAAATTATTTAATTTGCTCATCAATAAAAATAATAGCTGCAGTGCACTGAGACATATTAGCATGTTTGTTCTCATGAAATTATTACAATGTAAACAAAAGTCTAATGAGTCCTCAGATGTTAATACATGTATAATGCAATTATATAAATATAACATATAGTATGTGCGATGCTAATGTATTTATTATGTTACATTAACAATGAGTGAGCAGAACCAAACTGTTCTCCTGCTTTTCTCATGCTAATGTACTGTTTGTTAGTCCAATGGAAAAAGAATCATCATTTTACTGAGCAGGTTATATATAGGAATATATGCATATGTTTATACATCTTATATATACATATGATATATATTATGCAATATCAATTAGAGGGGAGACAAGAGTCATATGAATTTGAAGGAAAATTGAGAGGGGTGCATGGGAGGATTTGGAGGCAAGAAAGGGAAGGGAGAAATGTAATTAATCTTTAAAAAAGAAAATCACATTTTTATTCTTCTAGTGAATTAGTTACTTTAAGCATTGGGCATCTAAGTCTAGTACTATCTATCACAAAGAGAGAGAGAATCAGTTGTTTTGCCTTCAGGTAGAACACTCCATCTGCAAGATGGGCTTGAAAAAACCAAAATAAAGCTGAAATCCACTAATACCCCCCAAAACACGCTACATCGAATACAGAGAAAACTGCTCAAACTTGTAAAATAACAGAACTTTCTTTTCAACAACAAGAATAAGCATAAAATAAGAAAGAGAGAGAGAGAGAGAGAGAGAGAGAGAGAGAGAGAGAGAGAGAGAGAGAGAGAGAGAGGAAAAGGAAACAAAAAAAGTAGAAGAAAGGATTTGGAGGCAAGAAAGGGAAGGGAGAAATGTAATTAATCTTTAAAAAAGAAAATCACATTTTTATTCTTCTAGTGAATTAGTTACTTTAAGCATTGGGCATCTAAGTCTAGTACTATCTATCACAAAGAGAGAGAGAATCAGTTGTTTTGCCTTCAGGTAGAACACTCCATCTGCAAGATGGGCTTGAAAAAACCAAAATAAAGCTGAAATCCACTAATACCCCCCAAAACACGCTACATCGAATACAGAGAAAACTGCTCAAACTTGTAAAATAACAGAACTTTCTTTTCAACAACAAGAATAAGCATAAAATAAGAAAGAGAGAGAGAGAGAGAGAGAGAGAGAGAGAGAGAGAGAGAGAGAGGAAAAGGAAACAAAAAAAGTAGAAGAAAGGTTTTAAAAAAAAATCAGTTGCTATAAATGGGACCATTTGAGCAGAATATAAATTAAATCCACACATGATATTAATGAAAACCTGATGCTCTGCTTGGTTCTTGGATATTTGGCATATAAAGAAATTATTCTTTGATCTGGGGTTTAATTGTGTTTCTTTATATTAATAAGCGAACTCTTGTGGAGAGATACCAAAATGCCGAAAGATGAATTAAGGTGATTTCTGACACTTGCTTCAAAATTTTAGGCTGAAAGTGAATGTACAGCGAGCAGCAAAGAATGCAGAAGCAAATAACCGAGAAGTCACCGGTCATATATTCAATCCACGTTATTTTTTTCTTTTCTTTTCTTTTTTTTTTTTTTTTTTTTTCTTTTTTTGGTTTTTCGAGACAGGGTTTCTCTGCAGCTTTTTTAGAGCCTGTCCTGGAACTAGCTCTTGTAGACCAGGCTGGCCTCGAACTCACAGAGATCTGCCTGCCTCTGCCTCCCGAGTGCTGGGATTAAAGGCGTGCACCACCACCGCCCAGCTCCACGTTATTTTATTAGCCTATTCTTGTTCGTGAATAAAACCCTTGAGGGTGAAAAGTTAGTCTTTCTCTACTTCTGGGTGGCCATTTTGTTCTGTTCTCCATCAGACACGTTGAAACATTCTCCTTATGGAACTGGAAGCTTGTTTACCCATAAAGCAGTTCCCTTTCCTCTTAGCCAGGCTCACATCTGCCTGAGGAAGACGGAGACAAATGCGAGGCAAGAGTAGTTGTTCTCTGGCCAGGGGTCCAGGGGAAGAGAGTTAGAGGCAGGGGCTATGGGGAACCTCTCTTCCGTGAGTCCATACACATGGATCTAAACCTGAAGTGTTCATGATTCATTTGCTGTCTGTGTTCAGGAAGGCCCGACTGCCACCTAGCTTTAGAGCAAGTCTGCGGAGGGACGCCCTAAGTATTGGAGACCTGGAGCTCTCCACCCGGAAGTCCGGGCTTTACTAGTGCGCCTTCCTCCTTGCTATCCCTTTAATAGAGAGCTTAAAGATCTAGCTGCTTTAATTGGCAGGGGGAGGGGGAACCTTCACTCATAATTTAAAATAGTAATTCGATGGGTTTCTCTCTACTCTCCTAAGCTCTGCAGATAATATTTATTATGTGACTTTTGTAAATGCAAAAATATCTAAAATTATTCAAAGTTCTATTCTGTTACCCCAACCTACGATTCAGAGTTTGCTGTTTGTGTCTCCACCCTCTTTCCACAGCAGATATTCCGCTGCAGAATAATGTTGGCAATACTGCTAGGGCTCATCCTGAGGGCGTCTTTCTTCCTCCCTTTCTCCCTTCCTTCTCCCTAGTCTTTTTTTTTTTTTTTTTTTTTTTAAGAAACTCCCTCCTATGTGAGAGGAACCGAGCCATTTGTTCCAGGGTGTTTTGCATAATAATGGGTCCCTTCAGTTTCCAGGCTCACAAAGAATCCAGTTGCTGAGGGAACCAGGCAGTAACATTAACAACAAAAAAGAAAATTGCCCGCTTTTTTCGCCGAAACTGCTCTTATTCTTCATCTAAATTTTCAAGCAATTTTATCTTTTTAAATGTAAATACTGGTAAGGATTCAGAAAAGTCATCCAGCTATTAACACTTCAGGTGTAATTATTACTCTTCCTAAACTCTACCTTCTCGGTGAAGCCGGCTCCTGGAGAAGTATTATTACTAAGTTCCTTCTTGTGTGGGCCCCTAGACATCTTCAAATAAATGTCTGTAGGTGGGACGCTCTGATTACAAAGGCTGAGTGAAATTAATGTTATTAATGTACCAAGGTGTGAAGTAGAAACCGCGACTGGCTTTCCCTGAAGAACTTGGTTGATTGCGCCGCGGAAGCTACAATCTGTCCAGAGAGGCCCTGTGACACCACTTTACCGGTTCTCAAGCTAAGAAGAAAAATGGGCAACGGTGCTGCATTGTGAAGTGGCGGTGCTGAAGAGCAGTTTAACCGAGCTAATGACAGCCGCAGCAGCCAGAATCACGGGACTCGGCAGCCATCTGCATTTTGTGTTTTCTTTCTCCTGCCCCCGACTCAGGAAGAAGAAACTGGCTAGGAGCTCTGCCTCCAAGCCGCCGCCTCTGTGAATCTCCCTTCGCAAGGGAGTCTTGGAGAAATAAATGTGCAGAATGCTTTCTGTTCCTTCCGTGCTTCACTTACAGAAACGACAGACCTGTAAGGCGCCCTTCAGGGGCTGTTAGACACGTTTTCTGAAGCCCTTCAAACGATGCCGCCTTTGGGGGTGCTAATCTAAAGCTGCAAGTGTTGTCAATGGATAGATCCTCAGAGTTAAAATTCCTGGAGCTCTTTCTGGGCCCCCAGCTTAGATCATTCTTGCCAAATTTAGAATACTTGATTCAGACTACTTGGTTCAGCCCACATCATTGGTCCCAGTCATGAATTTAATCACTCATCTCTTCATTCATTTAAGGGATCAGTCAAGAGGATTTACTGGGCATCTTTTATGGGCTATCATTGTATTGTGTTGGCCACATGAATGAGAGTAAACTCATCCTAACAGAATGCGCAGTCCAGGGAGGTTTCAACTTGGACACAGTGCTCTGACGGCCAGGGAAAGGGTAAAATCTATTTCGTGGCCCCTGAAGCAGTTTTATAAAAGGTTACGACATCCTGGCCTGTAATGGAGAAGCACTCAATGAGAAGAATTCATTTTATGATGTGTTCTTTACGGTGCCAATGAGGCCTCTCCCTTACTCCCTGCAAAAAGTCAAATGATAAAATAAAACCACGATTATAAGCTGGTGACAGAGCTTTGATCTTCGGTGTCAAGAAATCCTATCTCCAGAAAGCCCCTGTTAACTGTGGAGGAAGTTTGCTCATTAACTTTTACACGACTCTCCTGTTTCAACCCACCACTGGTGTAAACTAAAGAAGGGTACGCTGAAAGCTCCGGTGATTTGTGCCCTTACTACTACACACCATACTAATACAGTCATGACTTCATTGCTTTAAGAAAGATTATTTTAGCAACTTCTGAACTCAGGTAATAGAGGTTGAAGAAAATTAAAAAGCACGCCTAATTTAAAACTCTCTCCATGTGTTACCCTGGCAGATAACTTCCAAGAAGTATTCTTACTAGAAACCAGCCTGTAGATTAACATAAATCAAAATGCCATTTTGCTACCAGGTAAGCAAAAGTCTAAGCAGCCCAGATTATCCAAAGAGAGTTTTAGGATCATACTGATCCCACTGAGCTGTCACCTACTAAACCACTGGATTCTGAGGTCCCTTTCCCCCACACATGCTCAAGGATGCTGCCTCCTCAGCCAGCTGCTTTCTCTAGCCATTGTTGTACCATAGGTTCAGAAGTGTCTAACCTAAAACATACTTAGAGTAATAAATATCTAGGGCCCCCCAAACCCTTTCAAGGTTGTTCATTTGATAGTTCAGTTACAAGTATCAAAGCAATTAATAATTAAAACCAAAACAACTAAACCTTGGATTATGCTACCTTCCTATGTAATTTGGCTCTGTATTTAATTTTGACTCCATGTGGGGAGGAAAGTCACTTTGTGTGTGTGTGTGTGTGTGTGTGTGTGTGTGTGTGTGTGTGTGTGTGTGTGATTGAGGCATAAAATGTATTAGCATGACCTTCCTTAAGTTGCCTGCAATTCTAAGTCTTTGAATGGAGCAGCAGAATGATCTCATAAATAAAAAGCATAGCTCTCAATGCTGGACTCTGAGCACCATGCCCTGCATCTGAGCAACAGACCTTGGGCCAATGGAAAACTATCTTCTCAGCTAGACTGATAGAGGGTGTGAAAGGAAAAATATCGGCTCAGGGAGAAGACAGAGATGGCCCATATGCAAATCAAGGTTTGTAAAGGTAAAATGGAAAGCCTGTGTTAGCACGAGATGTTCAATTATGTGAGCCAAAGGGGGCTTTTGATTGCTGGACTTCAATACTTTGATTGCTGGACCTTGGAAGTCAGCCTCTGGAGGAGGAAGTGGCCAAAGAAGGGAATAGACTTAGTGGATAGCTTTAGAAATGTAATCTAATGACTTCTAGCAAGGCAGAGGGAATGGTAGAGAAGGGCAAGGCCTGCCAGAGTCTTGCTCAGGTGAGCTAATATGCCTTCAGGACGCAGCCCATGAGGCCCAGAAAGCAGCCAGTGGTCCCGTCCAGTTATCTGTCTCCTGACAGAGCTTCTCATGGTTAAAACACCTTAGCCCAGCCGTCCCCGCTCACTCACGCTACACGCACATGTGGAAAGTGGCCTCAAAGTTTGATTAGAAGTACTATCCACATTGCGCATTTTCCTTCTGCTGTGAAAAACTGCAGACCTTATGGTGCATTAGACAGGCAAACATTTCATTGGTGAGAACGGGTGCAACCACGAGTGAGGTAAGAGGGCACCAGTCAACAAGCCCCTCCTCCACAGACGTGCTTGTGCAGTCAACAAGCCCCTCCTCCACAGACGTGCTTGTGCAGTCAACAAGCCCCTCCTCCACAGACGTGCTTGTGCAGTCAACAAGCCCCTCCTCCACAGACGTGCTTGTGCAGTCAACAAGCCCCTCCTCCACAGACGTGTTTGTGCAGTCAACAAGCCCCTCCTCCACAGACGTGTTTGTGCAGGTTGAGTGAGCCAGAACGCTTACTCAACGGCAAACCCTAGTGAAGGAATGAAGAAATGACTGGGATTTAACACACACACACACACACACACACACACACCTTAGATTTCAAAACGTCCATCCCTTTCTCATTTTCATCCCCTTCTTCTCATCCACAAACGCTCTTTACCTTGGCTACAACTTTCCGCTAACTCCAACCTATAGCTCTTGGCTCTCTACAGCCACCTCCTTTCTTCTTCTGCAGAGTCTTCTAGCTTCTCCTTGATTTCTATACTGTATTGTGAAAGCACAGAAAGAAAGAATGTGTGTGCAAACAATACGTATGTCCTCAGAGAGTATAAAAGGGAAGCCTCCGAATGAAATACTTTTTGGTGCAGTCATTTGTCACCTTGCAAAGCTGAAGGAAGAGCCCCAAGAAAACGGGGCATAACAGGCAACTTTTATTTGGGTGTAATTGACCCTGAGAGCCTGGGAATCACCAAAGAAAGATGCGCACCAGCTTGTGACAACCAGAGGAGCTACCACTGGTCCAAAGTGTACAATGTACCAGGGCTTCTACAAACGTAATCTGCGTAATCTGATATTTTCTCCAGAGCGGTGAGGCAGGATGGATTTTATTAGCCTTGTTTTATGGGAGAAGAAATAGGGGAATAATTTTCCAGCTAATGCAGCTTTGGGGAAATTCAGGACAAGACACAGGAAAGAACTCCTCAGTTCTTTCCCTGTCTCTGATTCTTCAGGAGAGGTTTCCAGTTCGCTTAGAGGTAAAGAAGGTCAAATCTCCATGGTTCACTCAGATGGCTTTAAAACAAAACAAAAACAAAAACCTCTATCTGCTCCTACACCTTTTAAGTATAGTGGAGCTAAAAGAGAAGAAAGAGAATCCTGCGGTAGAGGCGCTCACAAACCTTCCACGTGGACCTAATTTAATCTATTTCCACTCCTGCCCTGCTTTCTCTTTCTCTCTACAGCCTGCCAACAGTCTTTCTAATTGGGGGCTCACTCTTTCTTCTTAAAATAAGGAATAACAGAAAGCCTTCCATGTTCCACTTTTATGGAGGGGGACACAGAAACACATTAGTTCAAGGAGCTCTGCATTCTGTTTTCCATACCAAAGTGATCCTTATAAACCCCAGCTCACTGTATAATTAATGACCATGCTTCCCACACGCTTTCGGGCAGAAGCTCATTACCAGTGCGGGTCAGAGAAAACATTTCTCTGGTATGGGACTGCACAACTGAATGTGTTGCTAGGAATGTGTGCTGTCCTTTGATGCCTTGTTCTCTGCTCCAGTGGGGGGCAGCATGCCGGGTTGCATAGGCCATCACTGACTTGGTGTGACATAGCCTCTGGTTTACCATACATTCTGGAAAATGACCTCAGACCAACCGAAATCCCGATCACAGGCGTCCTTCGGATGCCCCTGTAAGGGGAGCAGATGTCCGCAAGGGAGTAGTCTGGATTCAGCCAACCGAAACAATTTTTAACACCATGTGAAAGTTGATATTTCTGGGAAAAAAAAAAAACTAATAGAGGAGCCCCTCCCGGCTCCATTTGCTTTCCCTCACAAATCGCTGAGGCATCATCTCTGCTGCAGATTAAAACTGTGTTTCTGTTTCAACTTAAGCAGAAAGAAATCATGTGTTCTCTGAAGCAGAGAGAAAGTCTACAGAATAAATCTGTTACGTGGGACATTGGAATATTACGGCTTTCTATGTCTATAAAGTCAGCTACATTTTACACTTCAAAGCAGAGTGTCGATAAAACTTTCTGGGAGGTAGACATGTACTATGGCTCGCTTTCCACCAATGGTCTCTACCAGTCCCATATGATTGTCAGCCACCTTAACTATGGCTGGTGTGCCTAAGGAACTGAACTTTCAGTGTAGCCACATCGAACTGATGTTTATCTGATTCAATTTTATTTCAACTTAAATTTAAATAACCACATCTGACCAGTGTTCCTCATATTAGACAGTACAGTTTTAAACTATAGTATGAGCACCTTATGGAATGAGCATATAGTTTGTCTTTCAAAACCCTAAGACCAATGGCATCTGCTGACTGTCATCATCCAAGAGACTGCCTTAATCCATGGCCCTGCTGCCACGTGATATAACTGAGTCAACAGCTTGAAGAAAGACTGGTACTTAGTTGTTTATTCAACTTCCCTTCCATGCTGCTTCATGGAACTGAGAAAGCAAGAGTAATTGGGCACAGGCAGGAGCTAAGCAAGAAGAGCCCAATATTATCCGTTTGTACTATTTCATTGTCTTTGGAAAGGCCTATGGTAGAATGGAGGTTAAAAAGAATGAACTGGACATAGCACGGTACTAGGCCTATGGTAGAATGGAGGTTAAAAAGAATGAACTGGACATAGCACGGTACTAGGGTACCTGTCTACATGCCTAGGCTCTGGGTTCAATTCTCTGTACTGTAAAGACAAAGAAACCCTGCTTCATAGGGAGCCATTCCCATAAATCCCACACTTTGAACAACGGGGCAGCAGGGAGTTATGACTTCAAAACCCACCTTTACTCCATAGTGTGTTCCAGGCCAGCTTAGACCATGAAATAAAACAGTTTCAAACACAAAGACAAGCATTTTATAAGAATAACTTTGTAGTTTTCCCTTTTGTTTACATGGCTTTCTCTCAATCATTTTTCTAGACTATTTTTCTCCTGTATGGCTTGAGCCAGAAAGTATGCTACACTGTCTGGATTACAGAGAGCAATTGCTCAGCCCACAATAATTCCAAACAGTGTTGCATTACTGTGTTCAGTAGTGTAGACTGAACCCAGAACGCGCACTAGACCAACGCTCTACTGCTGGGATTAGTGTTTTGAGACAGGGTTTTGATATCTAACTAGGTCTAACTTTGAACTTACTTTGTAGCCTAGGCCGGCCTGTAATTCAGGATCCTTCTGTCTCCATCTTCCCAGTGATGGAAATAGAGGCCTTATACCTAACACAGTATTGTATTTTTTAAGTAGGTTATGTCTTTCTGGGATTATATTCAGATGCTTCAGTTAGCAATAAAGAACCTCTCTCATTGATTATGATCTACTTAATTTGCTAGAGGTCATCTACATTAAAAAAAAAACCTTCTAATACATAAAAGCTGGCTCTTCTGTTCCTTCTAACTCATTAATAAGGACTGAAACCCACAATATATCTACCACATTTTTACATCTAGTTCATCTTTGCCACTATAAGAAAAAAAATAACACAGAGATGGATACTTTCCACGAGTGTGATCTGTATAATTTTTAAGCATCTTTAGGGAAGGAAGAAAATCCCTCTTTATGCATCTGCAGTTTCCACGGTGCAGCTTTATTAGGTGTGAACATCCTTAAAGACGCACACTGTTCTCACCCGCCCAGTCAATTCGCCCCACAAATGCTTTTAAAGGTGTTTTGACACAATTACCTAATGATTATGAAACTTAAGTAAGAGTGAAAATTCTTCCAGCAGGCACACTTGCTATTTATAGTTTGTGAAATTGATATCACAATCCAGGGGTGATACACAGCGCTTAATTTTTCAAAAGCAGATCGAAAGAAGTAGTCAACGTGTATTGAATGTGCATTGTTTTCTATACAAACAAGCAAAAGATGTGCAAACACATCAGAGAGTTTTTAGACTGAGAAGTAGTTTTAGGTTAAATATTGGGGGTGAGAATTAAATAATATTTAATAGCTATTACTCCGTTCATTGAAATATTCAACTTTACTCAGTCCCATACCTTAAATGAATGTCTTCCTATGAACTCAAGGACCTACTTTTTGGTTTACTAAACATTACTCTTGGTTTGTATAACTTGCCAGCCCATTAGCATTCGGCACATTCCTCCCATTATGACACTTGAACATGTTTGGTAACGCTAAGGTGTTACACACAGGGGTCCCATCCTATCTGTCAGGAGACATGCTTGAAATTCTCAAACTGAATCTGAAATAGACTAAAACCCTCATACTAAACCCTCCATTGTGTTTTTTTTTTCTTGTGCATACATGTCGATAATAGAGATCTTATACTCACCGCAATAGATAAGCATTATCTAACCTTAGATAGCTAATGACAGCATGCTGTACAAAGGAAAATAAAAAACTGCACAGGTGGACTCTCCAAGTATCTTGGCATACTGCCCTCATCCTTCTCGTGGTGACAGGAGATGGTGCGGCGCTGTTGATGTGATGAAATGAGTCTCATCCTAGGCTTCGCGATGCAGCGCTGGTCTTTGCAGTGTTAGGGTTGTAGTGAGGAGCTGCAGGCTGCGTTCCTGCCGCCCTGCTCCCGGTCACCAGCTAGCTTATACCCCGAAATAACAACACACAAATTGTATTCTTTTAAACACTGCCTGGCCCATTATTTTCAGGCTCTTACTCACATCTTGACTAACCCATATCTAATAATCTGTGTAACACCACAAAGTGGTGCCTTACCAGGTAGATTCTAGCGTACGTCCATCTTGGGCTGGAGCTTCATCGCATCTCTCTCTGAGCAGAGGCACGGCAGTCTGTCTAACTTAGAAGAGGTGTAGCATCTGACTGAGCCATCTACCTCACTTCCTTCTTCCTGTTCTGTCTACTCCGCCCACCTAAGGGCTGGCCAATCAAATGGGCCAGGCAGTTTCTTTATTAGCCAATGGGAATCCTCCATCATAGGGTGACGTAGACTACGCAAGCGTCACCGAGCACAAGCACTGCCATCCTGCCGCAGTCATCCTGTCACCTAGGCAGCTGTGAGGCAAGCAGGGGTGCTGATGGACAGGCTGCTCAGAGAGATGACGCAGAGGCAAAGGTGTAAGAAGTCGTCATGCTGCAAATTCCTGCAACAGAAAGTGGACTAAGGGAGCGGCATGAATAAAGACAAAATACCTATGTATTCTTGCGGGCCAGTGAGTACTCTTCAATTTTCTGGAAAGCTGACAGAAATCATCATGCTAAGTGAAACTAGACAGAATAACCAAGTTTTCTCTCTTATGCATAAACTAGGCGTGTGTGTGTGTGTGTGTGTGTGTGTGTGTTTGATGTGTGCGTGTGTGTGTGTGTGTGATGTGTGTGTGATGTGTGTGTGTGTGATGTGTGTGTGTGTGATGTGTGTGTGCGTGTGTGTGATGTGTGTGTGTGTGTGTGATGTGTGTGATGTGTGTGTGATGTGTGTGTGTGTGTGTGTGTGTATGTGATGTGTTTAGGTCATGAAACTAGAAAATGAGAGGGAAGAAGGAGGCTTCAAGGGAGGGGATAATGGAATGCATTCTGCATGGAAGCAAGAAGGCTATCTGTTGAGTAGGAAAGGGATGAACTCAGGGTGAACGGGAGCCATGGGGGAAGGAAGTGGAGAAAGGATTTAAATGACAGAAAAATCATGGCATACATATATTAAAATGTCAAAATGAAACCTATTACTTTGTATACTAACTAAAACTTATTAATCAAATCAACAACAAAATTAAACTGGGAATATATATATACACATGTGTATATATATACATATTCAAATACACACATATGTGCATTTTTGCTACAGGCTATGGGAAAATAATATTGTCAATAAATTATCTGGCAAAAAATTCTTTCCAAAATTTGTAAATAATTCCTAAAAAGAATAACTTAAAATGCTTAGGAAAAATAGGTAAATAAGCCTTGTATAAGAAATTATATAAGTAAGATACACAGAGCCAACAACATTTAAAAGTGATGAACACACCAGGAATACAAATGACAACCAAAACATGATGTTATTTCACATGGACCTGCAGGTCAAAGTCTAAACAAGAGCACTCATGTGCACAGGATGAGAGACAGTTCTCGTTTTCTCCTGCTGGGAGGACCACCACCTTAGAGAGTTATTCTGCATTTGCATGTTATCCCAAACACCTACTGAATAACCTGGCAATCCCATTCCTAAATATGTACCCATTATCCTCCCAGGCTTCCTCACAGTCAGCAGCGCTAGGCCTGGACTCCCCCAGTCAGATGGTGCTCCATATTGCAGAATAAACACTGAACCTCAACAGGAAATCCTTCCGGGAACAGCCACTACAATTCAGGACCTTTGGGAATTGGTATAACAGAGACTTTCAGAGCAATTTTTGTTATCTTTGTTTAACAGTTGCGTTTAGAAACTGGTGGGATGTTTGCAAAACTAACATTTTTATATAAACACCCACAGAACATAAAAGTTAAACGTTATATCCTTGTGTCTTTCAGTTCTAAAGAAAATTGGAATAATATCAGATTTTAAATTGTCCTATTTATTTGTTCAGAATATCACTGCCTTTGTTTAGATTGTAGCTTGCTAGGTGAATGATGGATAGTTACAACATATGTTTGATAAATTATGTTTAATTATATGTCTTTAAAATAATTCCCTGGGAGGCAGAGATGGTTCAGCACACTGACTGCTCTTCCTGAGGACCTGGGTTCAATTCCCAGAACCCAGATGTCAACTCACAATTGTCTGCTCCAAGTGATTCAATACCCTCTTCTGCCATCTGTGTGCACAGATAGACATGCAGGCAAAACGAGCATAAACCTAAAATAAAAGTAAAAGCAATCTTTTAAAAAAATAATCCCCTACTTATTCCTACTAAAAGTATGGCAGAACAGCAACATGGATTCAGATACAACTATCTCTGTTCACCATGAAACTATGTGCACTTTTTTTTATTGAAGACGGATTTTTTTCTCATTTTTTTATTAAAAATTTCCATCTCCTCCCCTCCTCCTCCCCCTTCCCTCCCCTCCCCTCCACCCTTACTCTCACTCCCTCCCTCTCCAGGCCAAAGAGCCATCAGGGTTCCCTTCACTATGTTAAGTCCAAGGTCCTCCCAACTCCCCCCAGGTCCAGGAAAGTGAGCAACCAAACTGACAAGGCTCACAGTGAGCCCGTCCATGCCTTAGAATCCAAGCCCATCGCCATTGTCCTTGGCTTCTCAGTCAGCCTCCACCATCGGCCACATTCAGAGAGTCCGGTTTGGTTGCGTGTTCCATCAGTCCCATTCCAACTGGTCTTGGTGATCTCCCGTTAGTTCTGTCCCACCGTCTCAGTGGGTGAACACACCCCTCATGGTCCTGACTTTCTTTCTCATGTTCTCATTTTTATCCATAAAACATGTTCAGATTACAGTTTCCCCTCTCCCAGCTCCCACAGATCCTCCCCTCACACCCAAATTCACACCTCCCCCTCTCACTAGAAACATCTGAAAAAATAAATAAAATAAAATATAAGATAAAAACAAATCAAAATAAAGCAAACAAAAAAAATCAAGTATAAGAAACACACACAGCTGAGATACACATTTGCACACACAGAAAACCCATAAATACACAAAAATCAGAAACCACGGTGCATATGTAAAAGACTTGTAATGTAAAACCATGTTCGGACAAAGCATTATGAGACATAAATAAATCAATAAACTCCAAAACTACTAATGAGTTTGTTTTGTGTTGGCTGTCTACTGCTGGGCATGGGGCCTGCCCTCAAGTGTGGTTTGTATACCTGTGTGACTCCACTGGAGAAAACCCGTGTTTCCTTTGCCAGGACGCATCAGTTGGGCATAGCTTCTGGATTAGGGTTGGGGGGGGGGGGGTGTCTACTGCTCTTCACAGCATTGGACCCCATCTGGTGCAGGCCCTGTGCATGGTGCTACAGTCTACGAGTCCCTGGGTGTCAGCACTGCTGTGTTCTGAAGGCCTGACTTCTTTGGTGTCCTCCATCTTCTCTGGCTCTTCCATTCTTTCCACCTCCTCTTCTGCAGGTTCTCTGAGCCCTGAGAGGCGGGATTGGATGGAGGAGACAACCTACGTGAGATCGAGTGCTCCCAGGCCTCTCACTCTATGTATGTTGGGGGTCTCTGCATCTGTCCCCTTCCTAGCTTCCTCGTCTATAAAGTGAAGGCAATGAGACCTTCTTTAAGAACTATTTCAATCACCAATGCCTCCTTGGTCTTTTTTTAATCTTTATTTATTTATTATGTATACAATATTCTGTCTGTGTGTGTGTCTGCAGGCCGGAAGAGGGCACCAGACCTCGTTACAGATGGTTGTGAGCCACCATGTGGTTGCCGGGAATTGAACTCAGGACTTCTGGAAGAGCAGGCAATGCTCTTAACCACTGAGCCATTTCTCCAGCCCCCACCTCCTTGGTCTTTTCTACCAACTTTCCTAAATATATCAGTCAGGTGACTTTACTATGCTGCCAAGAACCCACTAGTGGTTCCCAAAAGACAAAAAACAACCATTTCACAACAGCCACAAAGCCTGTTATCATCCAAACCCACTCCCATTTGCCCTGACATAGCCTTCAACTATACACAGTTGTTAAAGGGTGGTAAGAATAAATTCCAGTAGGCAAGGATTTTTAAAAATTTGTTCTTCTCTCTTTTTCATCTTTGCAATTCTTTACTATTGTTCTTCTCTTATATTACATCCCAGTCACAGTTTCCCCTCCTTCCACTCCGCCCAGTTCTTCACCCTCCACATTCCTATTACTTTGTATGCTAACCAAAGCATATTAATCAAATGAACAACAGTAGGCTCCCTGGTTGCCACTGCAGTCTCTGTGCGACCGATGAACCCTGTTTAACTGCTTCTGTGGGAGGTGTCCTCATGGTATCCTTGACCCCTCTGCCTCCTACAATCCTTCTTTGCCCCTCCCTGTGGGGTTCTCTGAACTCTACCCAATGTTTTGCTGTAGATCTTTGTCTGCTCCTATCAGTTGCTGGAGGAAATCTCTCAGATGACAACTGGGCTACGCTCTGGTCTATAAGCATAGCAGAATGCTTTCGTTGGTTTTTGTTTATTGCCATTTGTGTTTGGTTTGGATTTTTAAACATGTTGAATCCTAAAAAGCCTCAAGCACTGCCTGGTACTTGGTTGTGAGGCTCATCTAAATACCTGTGGACTGCGTAAGACAGTTAGGGGCAAAACCAGTCTTGGAACAGCCTGCTCCACAAGCAGTAGCCGCTGCCTCTCAGGCTTTCTCCTCTGTGACTATAGATTTTTTTCTCTCTGTGTTCTAGTCTCATGCTCTCCTGTTGCAATTTCTTCTATTGCATGGAGGTGGGTGACGCCACAAAAGTCCTTGTGGTTACATTTTCTCTCTTCCAGTTGGAAGAGGGAGCCTTTCTCCTGAAGGGTTAATGAATCCACCTAGTGAAGGAAACAAAATGGCTTCCCAAGTCTGGCCCACAAAGCCACCCTTTTTGGTGAGTCTGGCGAGTGCACAGCAGCAATCTATAGGGACTAAGTGATGACGACCAAAGCACAGCAGAATGCTTCAGCCTCTGCTGGCAGAGGAGAATGCAAAGCGTCATTACAACACTCCAGTTCCTCCGAGAGTTTCTTTTCTCTTATTCTTTCCCTGGTAGTTTCATCTCATTCTGTCTCTGCATGGGCATATGCTGCTTGCTGAAACCACGTCTCTGATTAGAATACTAAAAATCAAGGAAATATCACCTTAAACTTTTAGATGTTGCAATAAAAAGTTCGAGTGTGAAATTAAAAACTAGAAAAGGAAGAATTGCATCTTCATAAATAGTACATACCGAATAAGTTCTTCACGACAGTGACAATTATGTCTAAAGGGCACAAAACATCTAAGAATTCCCCGACATTCCTTTAAGATAAGCTACCGTTTGCACACAGCCCAGGAAATGTACCTAAGTCAGAAGGCAATGAAATGATGGGTCTCAGATTCAAGTTCTGTCCTTTTGAATCCAAACACGACAAACTTCCCTATCAGAAACACTGGTGCCGGTGACATTACTGCTGGGGAGATGGCATTTTATCTGTCCTTCTAAAGTTTTCCCACATTTTAATCCAACACCCGATTGTCATCACTAGTTGACAGCTGCAACCCTCTTCTGATTCCAGACCCAATGCAGCTCTGTCCATGGTCAAACGCATGCTGTCCTCGCTTCCCCTATGCCTGTGTGGGAGCGGTTGGCATGTCGAAGCATGCAGCCATCACACATTTCCTATGCCATCCCAGATTTGTGTCCCAAGAGAATAGTTGGTGTGATTGAGTCAGCCCCAAAGTATCAGGAGATGGAAATTCTTTCTAAGGTTCAGAGAGAGACAGAACCAGCCACACTGTCTACCTTTTGTCCTTTCAGTGATAGTAATTCATAAGACTTTCAAGAAAGTGCTTCAGGAAAGGCTTTTGTAAACAGATGCCTCCTGGCTTGATGTATGAATGAACACCTCCCACAGATTCTGGGCAAGAAAACAAATTTCATGCAAAATGGTCTGCTAGTTGCCAGATACCACTTCTCTTTCCTACTCAGCAGTGAAAACACATCACCAAGTTGCCGGAAGAAGTATAAGATAGTCCTTTAAAATACCAACCCCGAAAGCCAGCGTACTCCAGTGCACACTTCCATGTTGTGACCAGCTGTCTGACTTTGGAGAAGTTACTACCCTTGTTATAGCCTCCATCTCTTAAGTATTAAAAATAATAGATCATTTAAAATAATAGAAAACATTTCATAGGTCTTCTGTGAGTATTCACTGAGTTAGATGAAAACAATATATAACGGTGCCAGGAAAAGAAGTGGCCTATGATGATTCATCATTATGGCTTTGTAGATGAAGCCTGAAGATAAATAGCCCACCTGGAGATCATGAGTCCGACAAGTGAACAACAGCCATCACGTGACTCACTTGCTTTTACAGACATCATCTAGTGTTTTATATCTTGTCTTTAACACATACGAAATGTTAACTAAGAATAATGTTTATGATCTTTTGGCTCTGTCTTTGGCTATGGTCCCTGAGTCTTGGGTGCAGGAATTGTGTTGTTGCTGTATGAGCTGGGGCAGGGTACTACATGATCTTTATATTTTGAGTATTTGTAGCTTGCTGTAATAGTCTCTACCTGTTGTTGCAATGAGATATTTCTTTGATGAGAGGTGAATCCTATACTATCTGTGGGTTTAAGGACAAATGTGTAGACTGTAGAGATTATGCTCGTTCAGTAAAGCGGTGGTTGTAGGTTCTCCTTCAAGACCTGTGAGTTGACTCATCCTGGAAGCTGGCTAAGTTTCCAGTATCAGTCACTGTTTCCCCTTCCTGAAGTTCAGTTAGAGAGGTGCGGTTACCACCAAGGTACGTGTACCACTAGTGAACCCTTAGGATTATCGTGCCATGCTGGTCATCATTGTAGTGCATATGGTTTGTAGCTGAGTAAGAGTATTGGTTGATTCCCTCCTTTGGAAGCTTCTGGAGTGCTCTTCCACACCACGAAAGCTAGTCTTCAGGGAGAAAATCTTCAGATCAGCTCCAGCTCACTGACCTCTGGGCCCTGTGTCGAAAGTGCATGGTGTCTTCAGCAATAGGGTCTTATCTTACACCTCTCAGGAGCAACCAAGCATGTAAGCAATAGCCTGTAATGTTTTAGAAGTCTCTTTGACAACACTGACCAACAACTAAAAATATGGTTTCTCATATTGGAGTTTTTGTTAGGTAGTCTTTGACTGTCAACTCAGGTGAGAAAATTTCACTATATATATATGCACAGAATTATATGTATTATGGGTTTTTAGTAGATTGTTTAATACTGTAATTCCTTATTACTTTTCTAGGTATCCTTACTGTTATTTTAATTCAGAAGAAGGAGGAAGAAAGGTTTAAAAAAACCTATTTTTAAAAAGAATAAATGTTTAGGGACTGGAGAGATGGCTCAGTGTTGAAGAATGTGTGCTGCCTTTGAAACAGACAGGATTCAGTTCTCAGAATCCGCATGGTGACTCAAAACTATATGTAATTACAGTTCTGGGGGACCTGATACCCTCTTACAACCTCTGAGGGTATGGTTTGAATGTGGAGCTGTTACATACATGCCGGCAAAGAATCATAAAGTAAATATAAATAAATCTTTTAAAAATGTTTTAGAGATCAAATGTTTTAAAATGTGCATTACATGAAGGGGAAACTTCATCTGCCTTTAATACATAGCATAATTTAGGTCGTAAGTATTTCCAGGCATGGAATTGGAGGCCCCTGAGAACGGTGCATGAGCCACGTCATATTTCAGAGGCTGTTAGCCTCCTGATGAGAGCAGCACAGGACATGTGTCTTAGATTTCTGAGAATATGATTTCATTGCTCTGCATGAGTGAAAGCTGATTTCTTTCCTATTCAGCTAATTTCCTCTGTAAATGGGCATCAGCAGAGATCCTCTTAATAAAGTATGGAACATAAAAATGGAAAACTGACTATTTGCTTCAGCCAAACAGATGAAGAAGAGTGTAGTCACCAGCCTAGGCCACGCATCCGTCAAAGGGAAATATCAAAGTCAATGTGTGTAACCATGAAGAATGCTGCAGTCAAAGGCTGGCCTTGCTGCGTAGAGCAGGACATTGGAAAGCCCCGGACACCATCTGTACTATGAATTACCTTTCCTTTTCCTAGTCGCTACCTCCTGCCTCTTTTCTTTTAATGATAATAAAACTCTGAATTAGGTATTACACGTCAACCTGAGGCATGTCTTGAGTGCCCTTGCATTTATCACAAAATACAGGGCCCATTGCCTCAGCCCACATTTACAGGCTGGGTTGTATTCCATCTACAACAACGCACAAGGACAGGACAGAAAGATTGGAAGTTGACAATAAGCACACTGATGTAATATATATACTGTGTCGTGCTGTCAAGTCAGAACACACTGAAAAGGCAAAACAACACCCTTCTCACTGAAGCAATCTTTTTTCTTTTTTTAGATTTTCAGAAAGAGATCGATTTTTAGATTGTCTGAAGGTAAACTGTTGGTGTCACTTCTGAAGAGATGCCGGGAGTTGCTCCTTTGCATTTTCTCAACTATTTAGTTATGATTCTAATATATAGCTTATATTGGAATATTGGATTAGTTCTGTTTTAAAGTATTGTATAAGTTATGTCACTGAATATAAAGAACCATAAATCAAAAATAGTTATTAATTACTATATAAAGTATCTGAATGTCCCAAATAATCATCAGAGATGATCAGTATTTTCTTCTGCTTATGTGTTAATACATTAATCTACTAAAGTATTTACTTAGATCTCACTAGAGAAACAAAATCTACTTCTCTCCCCACGGTGCAAAATGGCTAAGGAAGGTAGTAAATATATCCAAAACAATTACAATGTGTAGTTCCTGTAGCACAGCAATCTCAAATCATATCTTCAAATAACTGGTCCCTCATAAATTATTAATCCATCTTCACAGTCCATATAATGTAAGCATAAACATAACACTAAGTGGAGAAAGTGCACCTCTGTCCCCACTAATGCTAGAAGATGTGACAGAAGAAAAGATGCACATGATACCTTCTGAAAGACTTACTAGAGAGCGTGCAAGGCAGAAGACGTGGCAAGCAGTTCAGACACAGACACCAATGAGAGGATGACAAATGCTGGGGAGAAGGCCAGGACTGCTGATGACAGAGCACCCGCTACAACTGCTCTGGAAATCAGTGTGGAGGTGACTCCAAAAGCTAAAAATCACTACATTATACTACCCAGCTAGCCCACTCTGGGGAAGACACTCAAAGGACTCTGCTGTCAAGACACTTGCTTGTCCATGTATATTGCTGATTTCTTTACAATAGGGAAGTGATGGAAACAGCCAAGACATACATCATCTGTTGAACTGATAATGAGTATGTGGTATAATTACAGAAGGGAATGTTAATCAAATATTAAGAAAAAATTATGCAATTCACAAGCAAATGGATGGGACTGAAAATAATCATTCTGGAGAAAGGTAACTTAGACCCAAAAAGACAAACATCAAATGTCTTCTTTCATTTATGGATGTTGACTTTGAAGTTTCAGATACATTTGTTTCATTACCCATGGAGATCAGGAAATTAGTTAGAGGCTGGTGATGGGGGCTGGGGGTTTTTCAAGGGAGGAGGAGATAGAATTCATTGCTATAAAGGCTTAAAGGGAGATTAAAAGATGGGGATAAATTGGGGTAGAAGCCAGAAGGACTACATAGAGGAAGGAATACAAGATAAAGAACACTTAAGGTCTTTTTGAAAGCCATATGGAAACCTATATACTAATATAGAAGCTCCTATTTGTGAGTTTGTGGTTTTGGTTTTGGTCTGTGTATGTGCACACACATGCTAAACATATAAATGCTAAAATAAAATGGAACTACCCTATAGTAGGATGACAGTGCCCCTAAAAATGACATAGGTTAATGAATTAAATATTGAGAATTCATTACCTCTTTAAAAATGTTTAGCCAGTGAAATCTCACAAATGCCCAAACATTACAAACTACTGCCATTGTTCTTGGCTACCCACTAGAACTTGACAGTAAGACCCTATGGTTGAAGGCACCACATACCTGACTAACAAAATATGAATATGGAAGACTAGTACTGACCTAGAATCTAAATCCCTACTGGCTAGTTTTCATAGTACTGGAAGGTGTTATATACAGTATCTGAGATAGAAAAGTAATTGATGATACTTACTCAATTATGAGCCCTGGGAGTTAAAATAATAACTAGTCCTCTTGTACAAGGATGCTATAAACAACTTTGGAATGACCAACAACTTTTTGACTAGATATTAGTCTCTTTCCAAGAATGAAACTCATACTTGGCAACATTGAATACCAAAAACCAGTAGCTAGAGAAGTTATAGACCATATGCCAGAACCTACTACTATTATTCTGCCAGATGTTCAAAGCAGTAACTGACTCTCAATGATACGGTATCATTATACTCTTATATTAATACATATCTCAACCCTCATCGGAGAAGCTTCTATTTGCAGTAGATGGTGATTATCACAGAGACCCACAACTGCTCAAGTATAGAGAATAACAGACTACAGAATTCTCAGCTCTAAATGAGACATCTAGATCACAACTCTTCCCAGATCTCAAGGATCACTCTGGAAGAGGGGGAAGAGTATAAAAGCCAGAGGCTACAGATGACTATAAGAAAATATTGTCTTCCAGACATAGCAGGGAGGCAACACATATGAACTCACAGCATTTTTGGCAGCATGCCCAAAGACTGCGCAAGCTCAGACCAGATCAAGCTCCAGCATGGAGAAGGAAGGAGGTCACAAAGGCACAGGTCTTGCTAAGGAACTCTTAACAACTGATAACTGCTTAAGAAGATTGTCACTGGTAAGCTGACCATGCTCCAGTGGATGGCCACACATCCAAGAATATATTGACACACAAATAAGACTTGGTGGGTATATATGAAAATAAGAGGAAAAAGGCAAAAAGTTGGGTGAGTAGGGAAGGGAAGGGGTATAGATCTGAGAAGAGTTGAGACAGGGGAGAGTACAGCCAAAACACTGGGTACAAAATTCTCAAAGAGCTAATAAAAAAATATTTTTTAACCAGAAGATAGGGGAAAGGGATGTGAAATTCTATCTTCTGTACATGGCACAGCCAACTTAATCATGACTTTACAATCCTCTACAAAGGACCCTTACGATACTAAGCCTATCAGTAGTCTGTCGCAGATCATGGAGGACCCTGCTTTGCTGAAGTAACTGATAATGACAGATCCCCAGGAAGGAGCAGTCATTGTCTTCAGTTGGGTACCAACTAATGATCCACTAATCTTTAATGGACAGTTCCAAATCCATGGTCATACAGATGATCTTGCTTAAACTCAATGACCTAGGAAAAACTTTTTAAAAAGGAGTTGTACAGTAAGAGGGTTAGTGGGATGGATGGAAGTTAAGAAAGGATGGGGAATTCCAATAATCAGAATACACTTCATATTTACATGAAATTGCCAAAGAATGATGTGGGAATCCCTTCTTACGCTATGAATATATTTTATTATCATTGGTTAATAAATAAGCTGCTTCAGCCTATAGCGGGGCAGAATATAGTCAAACTGGAAGAGATATAGAGAGTAGGCAGAGTCAGAGAGACACCATGTACTTGCCGAAGGAAGCAGATGCCACGTAGCTGCCCGAGAACCAAGCGGTAACAAACCATGAGCCTCATGGTAAAACATAAAATAATAAGAGAAATAGGCTAATTTAAGATGTAAGAGCTATCTAGAAATATGACCAAGCTATTGATCAAACAGTGTTGTCATTAATATAGTTTCTGTGTGATTATTCAGGTCTGGGCAGCCGGGAAACGAACAAGCAGTCTCTGTTTACAGAAGAACAAATTCAATAAATGTTTAACAACTAATAATCAAAATATCTACCACCCAGATACTATGAATTTGATCTTATTTGGAAAGGGATGCAGGTACAGTTCATCAAGGAGCCAAGATAAGATCATCCTGAACTAAGATGGGCACCCAATGCTATGAGAATGGTCTCTTGAAGGTAAGAGAAGGGAGAAGACATGCAAAAAAAGACACAAAGGAAAGTTGGCTGCAGAGGTTACAGTGAATTATCAACATATCAATAATTGCCAAGGGTTGTGGGTCACCAGCAGACACTGGGGGAGTGGGGAGGTTGGTAGGACAGGGAACAGACTCCCATTTTGAGAGCCAGAGGAGAAACTGATAATACTGAAGCATTGACTTCAACCCAGTGCCGGCCAAGCAATGAAATCATGAATTTCCGTTGTCTTGAACCACCCACTTTGAGCCAATTTCTTGCAGCAGCCACCTGGCTTAGCTGTAGAGGGCTTGTCTTGATGTTTGAATTAGCAGTTCTCAGCTGGCCATTGGAGACATGCGTGTTCCATATTTGTGGTGTTCAGAATTGAATTTACCTTACTTGTGTGATACAACTAAATGCTTCCACTAGAAATAAAAGTTTTAAATGCTACACTAATTTTCTTTCCCATATTTTCCTTAGAAAATGCTGCCAGAAGTCCATTTGGATTTCATCAAAGGTCTCTTTGACCTAAGATTCAGTCTCTTAGAGAAGAATAAACAGAACAGGGAATTAGCTTGAGGGCCCTGTCGGTGCCGGAGCTAGCCACCGAAGACCCTTTTTGTGACAAGGTCGCCCTCGATTTTACTCTTACGTTTATGGCTCGCATTACCCTCTCCACTTGTGACATTCCTATTTGCCACTAAGTGACCAAATTAATCAGTGGGATGGGAAATAATGGCTCACTAGCTGTCAAGCAACCCTCCTCACTTTGTGACTTCCGAGGGCTCAAAGCCATTCAGTTCAACGAGTTTCGTTGTTTTACACAATGTGCAGTACCATCACTGGCAAAATTCCTTCATGCTTTGTTCTCTCTCTTTCTTCCCCATGAGACAATGCGACGTCTTAATAGATATGCCAAAAATAGATACAGACCTGTGACATCCACATCAGACCTGACCACGGTGAAATGACTGCCTTTAAAGGACTCTGTGATCCAAGATTATCCGCCGAAAAATTTCTGATCTTTCTGAGCACCCTTGTAATGTCTCCAGGGAAGAAAGGACAGATTTTCTGGTTGTCCTAAAAGATCAGTGGCTAATGACAGCTAATTACAGTCAACTTTCACCTCCCAGTGCTAATGGAAGGCATCCCTGATGCTGGCAATCCCCACTGGGCCATTTTCTATTCGGTTGCAGCAAGTAAAAGTACAAAGGGCATTTATAGTGCAAGGTTTGCTCCTACTTCTTTGACAAACTCCTGAGCGAGTCAAGGGTTGGATTTTAGTTTGTCTACAGGTAACATGGATACATTCCTATTACCCTTGGTCAACATATTGGCCTTATTATTACAATTACACTTAGACGAGAATTAGAACATAATTCACATTCTTTAACATTCTGAGAAATGACTGTTAAAAACAAAATCCAGAGCAGATGTGACCTTAAGCCTGGAGGCTGATGAGATGGATGGTGACAATTAATAATCATAATAAACAACAATGAAACTTCCCATTGCTGCCCACCTTTTACATACCAGGTGCACGCTGGACATAATCCTGTAAGGTACCCTATCTCCATTTTATAAACAAGAAATGGAGGCTCATGTGTTACCCAACAACAAATGACCAAATATCATACTCTATTTAGGCAGCTATAGCAAAATGCTTTGCAGGCTCATAAACAGGTTTATTTCTCACAGTTTTGGAGAGTCCAAGAGTGAGTGTCTGGGAGGGCCTATTTATTCTTTTGCTATCTCTTATAGACAACACCTTCTCAATGCATGACAGAAAAAATCCCATAATACCTATTCTTAAAAGGCCCTAATTCCTTTCATGAGGGCCCCACCCTCATGATCCAATTACTTTCCCAAATGCACATATCCTAATACCGTCATATTAGTGAGGAAATGTCAGCATATGAATATGGTTAAAGACACTATAAATAATTAGGCCATTCTAACACTGAGGTAAGGTTCAAATAGGATCTTACTCCAACTGAAGAGGATCTTAGTTTCTCACTCAAAATTGTTTTACTTTGTTTCCTTTCACGAGACTGGGCAAGAAAGACTGAACAATGTTTCCTGATCAGTTTAAATCTCCAGTTATATGTCCATGCGCTTGTTGCATGCCCAAATGAAGCTAGACTTAAAATAAGATTGTATCTCAATAATCTCATGCTAAATGGATGAGGAACTGTGGCTAGCTGGTGTTGTTCAGTACCGAGAGACTGTGATATCACATACCTACAGCCTGGAACGATCAAAACTCAAAATGTGAAGTATGATTTCTACTAAATGCATCTCATTTGCACAAAGGTAAAATTAAAAATGAATAAGTCAAGCCACGGTCAGTCAAGGACTGTCTATCCTAATTAAATCACATTAGAGAGTTAGGTGCTTGGCTAATACAAGCACATTAACATCTCTCTAAAGAGCATAATTTTTTATGACAGATGGAGCTTGAGGGTTTAGCAACTGAAATTTTAAGAGACTCTAGTTAAAAGTTGTTTTATTTAGAAGGCACTGACAGGGATAGATCCTGAAAAGCCCATTAAATTAAGACTCTGCTATATAAATGTGTCAAAATCTTCCTGCCACATTAACTTAGACCACTGCCTAGTTAATATCTCAAGGGACATTCCCACCAAACAAATTCAGTTCATGTGTCCTTGCTTTGAATATAATTTCTTCCAAAAATATACCTTTCTTTTAAAATAAATTTAAGTTGGATATTCTAGGAGAAATGATAAATATTGGAAGATCAATAAAAATTATATATTTTCAAAGTGGTTATATTCTATGATAATATTATTTTCAATAATTTTGATCTTAACTAATAATTTCATGCCATGATAGTGATAATTAGATTACTATTAGTAAAGTCCATTCCAGTTAACAAATTGATCTAACCAAATACTGTATGCCAGAATCAAGAAGCGATCAGTCAGGCCCACCCACACTCTGATGGAGAAGATACACACGTGCACAAATAATTATTTCTAGCAATATAGTTGCTGTTAGCAACCTAGCCATTCACAGTTGTCTCCAGATAGTGGAATCATTTTGTATATCCCCTACTCACTGGGACTTCTTATTCTATCATCTATCCTTAACTATTTAATTATTTGACTTTATACATTTTCTCCACTCTGCCCAGCCCTCCCGCCCCCACACTCATTTCCTTGGCTCAGACTGCTACCATCTCGCACCCGGGCTTCGGCTGTGGTCTGCTCCCAGTCTGTCTATGGGTACCTGAATCCACTCCCAGATTTCTTCCACATAGAATTACTGGGCCAAAGTGAAAATCCTCACTGCCTACCAAGTTAGCAAACATATTTTCAGTCCAAAATGGGATTCAAATGCAAAACGTTAAATCCTGGATGGTCATATAGTAAATGCGAGACCTTGGGTACTACTGACACTCTTGGGTACTAGTCTCAATCATGTGGCTTGTCACTAATAATTACTGGAAAAGCCTGGGGATAAGTGAGAAGAATGCAAATGAAATACACAATTTTAGAAATCACTCAGTGAGAAACAAATAATTATCATGATTTTAAGCTCCTTGTCTTTCACTGTACCAATCATTTTGGCTTTACCATCATAGAAACACTGATAATCATCTGCCAGTGCCAAGCTTTCCTGGACCACCATGGTTTTGCATATTACTGGAACAATAGTCTTTGGAGGTCAATGATAGGCAGAAAACCACTCACCTGACATCGTAATCTTCCTAAAGCAAGCCACACACCTGACACAAATCACTTGTGATGTGGAAGGTGATGTATGCTGTGAATATGTTTTGTTGCCATTGGTTAATAAAGAAGGTGCAGAGGAGTACTACACAGCAGAAAAAAATGACAACAGCTTGAATCTTGCAGCAAATGGATGGAACTAGAAAACACCATTTTGAGTGAGGTAACCCAGTCACAGAAAGACAATTATCACATGTACTCACTCATAAGTAATTTTTAAACACAAAGCAAAGAAAACAAGCTCACGAATCACAATCCCAAAGAACCTAGATAACAATGAGGACCCTAAGAGAGAGATACATAGATCTAATCTACATGGGAAGTAGAAAAAGACAAGATCTCCTGAGTAAATTGGGAGCATGGGGACCTTGGGAGAGGTTTGAAGGGGAGGGAAAAGGCAGGGAGGGGAGCAGAGAAAAATGTAGAGCTCAGTAAAAATCAATAAAAACAAATAATAGAGAAGCTGCTTTTGGCCAATGGCTTAACAGATTAAAGAGAGAGTAGGCAGAGTCAGAAAGAAGCCTTGTAGCCCCACCAGAGACAGACGCTGGATGAAATCTTGCCAGTAAGCCACAGCCACATGACAATACACAGATTAAGAGAAATGGGTTAACCAAAGATATAAGAGTTAGCTAGCAATAGCTTAAGTGATTTAAATTATATAGTTTCTGAGTGGTTATTTTGAGACTGAGCAGCTGGGAACAAACAAGCGGCCTCCTACAACATACTTGGAAGTATAAAGGCTATGCTCTTTTTTGGCCCATAGCACAATAGTTCTGATGAGAAACATGAGAATCCCATATCATATGCTTGAAGCTTTGTTAGAGGTCAATTTTTTTCTGTTGAAGAAACATTGATTTCCTGCTACTTAACAGTGAAAGTACTTACAAAATGCTTGCAGCCCAGTCTGCCTCCGAATCCTCTACAGACGACTGAATACATGATGCTTGTATTTGAACCATTCACTACTTGCCTAACAATGAATCTCCATCTCTGATGGTATATGGGAAGCAAGAGATGGCCTGATTGTTAAACTGCTGCTAATTGGAATGACTCATTAGAAAAAAGGATGCAAGATGGTTCTCATAAAATCTCCATATCATATGCCAACAGGACCCTCTCAGACAGCAGTTCTCAATCTGTGGGTTGCAACCCTTAGGGGAGGGGTGTCAAATGTCGTGGAATATTAGTTTAAGATGTGTTACATTCATTTATCTTGTGGGATATTTAATGAATGATGCAAAGATGTGTTGCCTTTTTTCGTGTTCATTTGTTTAACTCTGTAAAGCTGTGTTACTTTGCCTGTCTAAAACACCTAATTGGTCTAATATAGAGCTGAACAGCCAATAGATAGACAGGAGGGAAAGACAGGCAGGGTTGCCAGGCAGAGAGAATAAATAGCAGAAATCTAGGCTCCATAACAGAAGAGAAAAGGGAGGAGTGAGAGAAGGAGGGAGAACTCCAGGGTCCAGCCACCCAGCCACGCAGCCAGCCATGGAGTAAGAAGGAAAGAGAGAAATAGAGAATAAAGAAAGGTAAAAAGTCTAGAGACAGAACATAGAAGAAGAGAAATAGGTTAACTGAAGTTAGAAAAGCTGGCTAGAAACAAGTCAAACTAAGGCCTGGCATCCATAAATAAAAATGTCTCCATATGTTTATTTGGGAGCTGGAGAAAAAAATGACCCTTTCATGGGGATCATGTATCAGATATTTGTATTATGATATTTAATATTAGCAAAATTTCAGTTATGAAGTAGCAACAAAAGTAATTTTATGGTTGGGGGTCACTACATCATGAGAAACTGTATTAAAAGGTCACAGCATTAGGGAGGTTATTCATTATGTGTACTAGGCCAATACAAACTGAACTCCGTTGGACGCCATGGTTATAAAGTTGGGAGGTAGAGAGGTGGAGAGGATCTGGGAGTTGGAGGAAAAGAATGAACATGATGAAAATATAAGATACGACATTCTCAAAGAGTAAGCAAAAACATTTTCAAAACTTCTGTTATTTTTATTCGTTGGAAACTTCATTACTTTCTATTTTGATTTTTAGCAAATCCTTCTCTTTGTTTATTTTGTGTATAATTTGCACTTATTTTTATTTTTTTAATAAGATCTTAATTATTAATTTGATCTTTTTTTTCTAAAAGGCATCCACTCATATAATTTCTCACTTAATCCTTCTCTAGTTGGCCCATGGATTTGAATATCTTGTGTTTTAACTTTCATTTTCTCAGAAATTTCTTCTTACTCATGTTATATTTAGAAATGTTTTCTGAAGTATACTTTCCATATTTGTTAAAATTTATAATCCCACTGACCACAAAGATCAACCAACCCAGGCAACCATGTTGGTAACTATGTAAAGCTAAAAACACAAAAGCAAGTAGAGCAAAGTCAGTTTAAATCAAATTTCCTAAGTTGCCCTATCATGAAAGAGAAATCTCCAAAAAGTAATCAGAAGAAAGGCCTAATTGTATAGGAATTAAAGGATGGATGATTGCTGGTTTCACATCAGAAATAGCCCCACAAAATGGTCAAATAATATTTTAAAGTTATTGAAGAAAATAATTGCCAATCTAGAATTCTACACTGACAAACAAAAACTTAAAATCAAAGGAAAGAATTCAAAGTACAAATGACTGTGCCATAAACAGACCCACATGGAAGAAAAGTTAGAGCATTTCTTGGATTGGGTCTTTTTACTACCTTCTGTGGGGAAAGTTAGTGCCCTGCACAAATGCCACTTGACTTTAGAAGTCTATATTATTCAAAACAGCATGATTTTGATAAGCTAAACAGCTTCATCTTTGGACTAGAACAGGGAATCCAGACTATATTAACAAATATGGTCAATCAGTTTTGTCAGAAGCTTAAAGACAGGATGAAGAGGACATAAGAACTCTGCAATAGATGATATTGAAACAATCGGGCACCCATACTAAAAATGGTTATAAATCTATACTAATGGCTTATGAAAAATAAACTACAAATTATTGCAAACATTCATACAAAACTACAATTATAAACAGTTAACGAGAAAATTTGGGTTAAAATGATGTTACCCTTCAGTTATATGGAGAGTTCTTAGTGTGAAAATCATGAGCTGTAACAGAACAAATCAGTAACTTAAAAATCTCCCAAACACAAAACCTTTGCCTTTTTAAAAACACATGAAGCAGCACACATAACAAAAGAATTTTGTCTCAAACATAGAAAGAACTATAATATGAAAACCCAATTTTAAAAAGAATAAAGGATCTAAAAAGACAATTCACAGCAGAAGATATGGACATATGGAGATGAAACCCACAAAATACTTAAGAACAGAACAATGCTCATCCAACACAAATCCTCTTAGAAAGCTAAAGAGTCAAAATATTTCCCCTGCAGTCGAGAGTACAGAATTACCCTGAGAAACAGCAAGGAGGTCCTGAGAAACAGCAATGAGTCGAGAAGTTTGAATTTCGCTATGTATAAAAAGATGATCAGTTATGACCAAATGAGATTTATTCTGGAAATTTAAGGTGAATTTAATACATGAAAATCAAGCAGTGATACCAGATGTAGCAGCTCAAAGCTAAGCCTGTCACCGAGAAGGTGACACACAATGATTATGACACTGAAGCTAGCCTGGGATAGGCAGAGGGCTCCTGTCACAAAACCTCGACCAGTGTAATAAAGTGACCAACTGGAAAACTGTGTGTGCATGTGTGTGTGTGGGGGGGGGGGGGGGAGAGATCATCCAAATTAAAACAGAAAGCATTTGGTAAAGTCTTTTTTGTTGTTTTGGGTTTTTTGTTGTTGTTGTTATTTATTTGGTTTGGTTTGGTTTTTGACTTTTGCAAAACTACTATTTAAAGTCGGGAAAGTGATGGAGGCACATTCTGTTTTTCTACAGAAACAAAACCCCTTTATTCTCCTGGAAACATGGACGTGCCAATGACCTAATTAAACATGGATTCAGAAATACACAAGTTAAAATCACAAAGAGAAAAAAACATCAGCAAGTAACCTCTGACTTCTGCAATGAACAGAGAATATTGCTGTGGCTATGACATCGTTAGGAGAAAGAAAGCTAAAACCCGAGTATCAGATTTATGGATTATATGTATTCTAATACAATGGGAGCCAAGCCAGGCTATACTGTATTTCTGTAAGAATCTGAGCAAACATGTGACAACATACAGCTTTTCTCCTATGAGAATGAGAGAATAAACTCTTAAAGGCCAACTGAAAGTAATGCCAGTCTTATTTACCAATGCCATTGTGTTCAGAGCAATCATAGTAAGAAAGATGAAGTGAAAGACCCTCACAGCTCACAACATTACCATGAGGATAAACAAAATGTGTTTCTTCCCAGTTGGGATAGCAGAAATTAGAGCCTATTGAAGAGAGAAAATATGCTATTATCCTATAGTCCCATTTACCCATACTATTTTCTATAGACATCAGATGCATTAACCAAAAAGGTTAAATTAAATGACTTAAAGACTAACTCTAGACTTATTCTAGCCCAGCCAAATAGCAGCTTTAACTACAGCTGCTGGGGCAACCATGTTCATCACCGCCTTGTCATATGTACAGCACTCAAGGTATTTACAGAACCCCTAATTTGGGGAAGACTCCACAGCACTTCATACTTAAATGGAAAGGCAGTAGAACTACGCTTTTCCCAGGAGGCTATGCCAATCTACCCTCCTCTGTCATTAGCAAATGTTTCAGAAGTCTGAACCACCTAGACTCCTGCAGAATATTACTGTATCCTCCTATGAGAGCTATATCTGGTTGACTGAACAATATAATCCTTAGTAAACTATACAAATTATACATACTGACTTAGAAAATGTGGTAGGTTGAATGTAATTGGCCTCCATAAACTCATAGGGAGTGTCACTGTTAGGAGGTGTGGCTTTGTTAGAGGGGGTATGACCTTGTTGGAGGAAGTGTGTCACTGTGGAGGTAGGTTTTGAAGTTTTCTGTGCTCGAGATACTGCTCATTGTCTGACTTCACTTCCTGTTGCCTTCTGATCAAGATGTACCCAGCACTATGTCTGCCTGCATGCTGCCATGCTCCCTGCCATGATAACAATGGACTGAAATTCTGAACTATAAGCAAGTCATCACAATTAAATGTCTTCATTTAGAAGAGTTGCTGTGGTGATGATATATTCTCACAGAAAAAAAACTAACTAGAACAGAAGTCCCCTATTTTCAATAGGAATATGTGAGTTAGGAAATCAAGGGTTAGAACAGAGTGATATCATGCCACATTCCTTGGGAAGAGTTACCAATGGACCTGAAACTCTAAGTTAGACGTCCTGGTCTTCAGTAAAACACACTCTATAAAATATACCAAGTCTCATACTGAGCTGCAAAGTGTAACTTCTCCTCAGGAACTTTTGACTTGTTCAAGAGAAAGAGAGTGGTAATCAAGACAGGGCATTCAATATTGATCAGCAAGGTGTGTGTCTATTTCACTCACTACAGAACCAAAGTGAGGAGCGCAGGTGATCCACTTGGATGCACTGGAGTTTAGAGCTCCTTTGCCTAATAGGTTAATGTAAAAGGAACTGCAATTTCAGAAAGGTGGATGATAAATCATTAAATCTAAGACCAACCACATCTTCATTGATGAGAATAAGAACCATTAACTTATTGGTGCAAGTTGGGTTTTGGGAACTGCACAGAAGCTCCTCTGAGGTCCAATTACTGAGCTGGTCATTGCTGGATACCTCATATAATCCACTTTTAATCACGTATCACAATTCAATTAAGAAATGGTTTGTTGTTATTGCATAGAATAACGGAGTGCTGTTCAAGATGACTTCTTTATTTTTTTATATTTCACAGAGCACCCACTTAGGAAGCTTTTACAGCATTTGGTTCTCCACAAAGCTGAGCAACTGTTGTGGTCCACACTGAGTCCTTTGCAAGTTTTCATGCAGCAATAAGAAGATCGGCTTCAGTGATTGCTCTAGATTGGCCATTGTCAACTTCCGATGACTGGGCACTCACTCCTCCTCTTCAAGGCTTTTATTATCTTCAAAAAGCTTCTTGAACCACCAGTGACCACATTGTCCCCGTGCCAGCAGATCCTGTGCTGAATGCATTGTCACTTTGGATTGTCTGTACCGACTGACTACACATTTTGAACCTAAATAAGAAAATTACTCAAATTTGCCTTTTGTCTAACATCACATCCATAGCATAAAAGAAATATAAACAGTCAGCAGCAAGACTCTAACAGAAAAATCATAAGGTGTACAATGCACATTAAAATGATGTAACAAATTCACATTTATTCATTAAAGTGTATTGCAATGCCAAAGGGCAAATTTCACAGTACAAAATCTGCAGTTATTTCTGAACCAACCTAACGCTAATGAGAACATGCAGCAGTTGTTCTAAGGAAAGTTATTATGACCCGGGGTTCAAAGCATCAGAAAAGAGGACTTGGACCACACCATAAGCTAAGCTGTGAAGACCTATGTAGCTCAGTCCATCTGCTGAGTCTAGGGAGGGAACATGTATAAAGAACAGTGGACAACAATGAGAACCAACCTCATATGAGACCTACTGCAACAACAGACCTGCGCATCCTCAGACCTAACCTGCCTCGCCCTTAAAAGGCATAATGGAGGAACTGCATCCTAAACATGAATATGACTTTCAACAATATAGTGAAAGGGATTTGTCAAGAATGCCATGTGGTTGCCAATTAGATATCCCTTCAGAAGAGACTCTGCAAAGAGAAGGATGTCTAAGAAGTTCCCATCTCCAGCCGCCATAGCTTAAGGATCCATCATTGGAGGGACCCACTCTCTACCAGTTCTTCCCAGAAGGACCATGTACAGTGGATGCTGAGGTGGAAGCACTCCTGATCATTCTACCCTTAAGTAGGACTACGCTGACTTGTGATTTTCTTCTGCCCTCTCCCCGCCCCAGCACTGTGTCTGGACAAGAGATTCCCAGAGCCATACTTTAAGGAAGGCTCCTCTGTGTCCCTTCTTGTCTTTCTCTCCACAGCATACTGAGCATCTTTGACCTTCACAGTGCTTGATATTGTTTAGGAATAAATGACTAGTCACAAAGAGAGGGAATGGAAATAACAAAAACAAATTCAGAGAAGATGCCGACAGAAATGCTGGGAATAGAACTTAGAAGATTACTGACTCAAAAGACACTCTGCAGACATGTCATAAAGGCACCTTGGAGTTTCAGAAATGAACAGAGAGGAAGTTACAATGGACCCTGACCCTCTTGGACACAAATCCTCAGAACATCCTATCTAATCATGACATTCCTCTTGTTAGCAACATACTCGGTTCTAGCTATATTGGAGCTGAGACCATTGCTGCATGCTGGAAATAACCCAAGCCAGATGAGGTCAGACACAGTAGCTCCCTGGGCTCTGAGCTTCATTTTGGTTAGTGATAAGAAGCCCTGTATCTCTAAGCAGGTTATGGAATTATTTCAAGTGCACGAAGACTAAACCATGAAAGAAGCATGCATTAGGAATGTGTTTCTCCCAACTTCTCATCTGCACTTAGAGCTTGATAAATTCTCATAGTGATTTCTATCAACTTGACCTTAGATTTGAAGAGTTGTATCCCAGAATTTCTCCTTGCCTTTAGCACTATTGGGGTCAGTGACTCTCTGTCTTCTACTTGATTTTGCTATGTAGACTGTTTATTTGGGCCTTTATTGTATCCTAGGTATTTCTATGTTCATATTTACATTAAGTATATATTCTCCAGTGTTAGCTCAAGAAAACCCAAAATTCATCTTCATACCTATAGAAATAATTTCATCTGGTAGTAAAAAAAATCATTGCAGTAATAATATTTATATTTTTAAAATCTATCATCCAGAAGCCATAGGATTCACATTCACTTTTCAGAATTGTAAAGAATTAAATGCATGAGTATACACTGAAGTCTCGCAAATCACCAGCAACTTGAGAATAGTTATTATGAAGCCATCAGGAACTGATGTCACTTGAATTAGACACCAAAACTGACAGTCCCATGACTGTAGCTCATAAAGTAGGTTTGAAATTTTTTGTTTGTTTGTTTTGAGACAGGGTTTCTTGTGGAGACCCAAAAATGTGAGCCTGTTCTACCTTGTCTGAATGTCAGAGAGTTTGAACCTGTTCAAAGTTGTTGACATCAACTGTGGCTACACACTCTGACCTAGGTTGTATTTCCTTGGTGTTTTGGACATTAAGATGGCCCATAGAGGTAGATCTGCTCCACCCTGACCAAAGGTCAGAGAATTCATGGCTACTTCTGCTCCTTCTTTTGAAATAGGAGGTTTGACCTAGGGAATGGCTGCCTTTAGGATACTTGGTCTAGGAAAGGTTCACTGCCTAAACAAAATGCTTTTCTCAAGAAATAGTGACTTGATGTCTCAGGTATTGAAGCAAGTAACTGTTTTGGTCGTCCTTTGTATCAAGTTAAAGCAGTCATTGGCCATCTTCCCCCCTTTTGTATTGAGGTATAAAAGTGTTTGGACAATAAACACTGGTGAGTTCAGCATTCAGTATTCATTGAGTTGCCCTCCTGTTACCCACCACAACTAGGATCATGGCAGAAGTCACCCCCAAAAAGATGGCTTCCAACAATTTCTCTGTGTAACAGCCCTGGCTGTCCTGGAACTCGCTCTATAGAACAAACTCGCCTCAAACTTCACAGAGACCCTCCTGCCTCTGCCTCTGGAGTGCTGGGATTAAGTTGGGCATCACCATCACCAGGTTAGGTTTGGTCTAAATCTGTCACTTTTTAATAAATTCTCAGAACATTAAAAGAAAAAGAAAAGAAAGAAAGAATACCTGAATGTGGGAATTTTCTCTCACAAATAATCCATCCTCCTTCCCCAAGAAGAATGTCATGCGAGATCCCACTGATGTGAAGCTAGGGCTGTGAAATCCTCCATAGGACCTCTGTGCCGAGGCTGAGAGCTGGGAATGGAGACAGGAACAGCTTTCAGGCCTAGCTCATCTCCCCATAGGAAGTAAACAGTACAGGAGCGTCCGAGGTTAAGAGTGAACTAAAGAAAAGAAACAGCAGGTTTAAAAGAAGCGGCAAGAGAAGGACCCAGAAAATATTACAGGACAATAAATTATAGCCCACAGCCCAATCCAGATGTCAGTTCATGGTACTGCAGTAGCCACAGCATGGGGAGGCTGGGGAACCAAATTTGCCATGTGTGCACTGCTCTGTATTTAATGTTTAAGCTCTTTAATTCTTTGTGTCTATGAAAAGCCTCAGTCAGAAAATCCAGATGGACTATATTAATCAGAGCACATAATTTTAGTGGTAGACATGCTTATTCCCAAAGCCTGGCTATATTCCTAGAGCTGTGCAGGGCCTCGTTGTCTTGAGGGAAAAAATACGTTTGGCTCGGCAGCATTTGTTAATTTATGTAAGAAGGAAAGTGAATCGCATATAAACATATGGAAATATCCAAATGCCAATTTTTTTTTAAGGTTTGCTCCCTGAGTCCTCATTTTCCTTTAGCCTGGGGTTGGTGGTATCAACTTTTAACATTAAACAGACTCCTTGCTTAGAGTGTGTGTGTGTGAGTGTGTGTGTGTGTGTGTGTGTGTGTGTGTGTGTGTGTGTGTGTTTCAGACCAAGCAAAATTAGTGTTTTCTTTGGATAGAAAACTGACAGAGAGCAGGAAATCCTTACTTTAAGATATTACAGTCAAGGGTCATGAACATTCTCGCAGGGGTTACTGCCATCCAGAGGCAGAAAGCCTCAAACTGCCATCCCCTATTACAGCTTCGCCATGAAGGAAGGATGCCAAGAAAAATGTGTAGGTCGTTGCAGGTTTGTTCATTAAACCATTTATATAAAAATAAAACTGGAAAATGCCAAGATTTGATTGTCACTGGGTCTCTGGTCCTCCTGTCGTCATGAATGACAGAGTCTCCAGCACTCTCCAGAGCTGGTCATAGTGAAGAACAGAAAAGTAGCCTTCGGGTCTCAGGATGACCATTGACACAACTTGCCCCAAGTTCTGGAGTCTGTAGCATCTTCAAAGTAAGCACTGTACGATTCTTTGAACACATACTTTTTTTAAGGCCACGGTGCCGCTGCGATGACACTGAGGTTATATTCTAGGGCAGCTGGCACAGGCAGCCCATTATCCTTCAGCACGGGAAAAATGCTCTATTTCCTGCCTATCAATTATCTGTTTGGAAGTAAAGACATCATCTGTCCTGTGTAAAAATGCCCAGCGTTTGGACGAAAGCACGTGGGCACAAGAATTGTTTTAGTGGCTTTAACGAGTGAAATCCTGAGTGCAGACATATCTGAGCACTGTGCAGTTACTCTAAAGAGCTCTGCCATACAGGCTTGGGTGCTGAGAAAAGCAGGTCCATCCATCTAACGTTCTGCCATTGGACAGTACCACTAACCTGCGTGAAAGCAATTCCATCCCATAGATAAATGTCTGGAGATATACATATATCCTGGGGTTGTTGACACATTAGTAGAAGTTCCTACTTAAAAGCTATATCAGCTTAGGTTTTTAACAACAGAAAAACAGGCACAAGTAATTATATTTTCCATTTATGGGCATTTATTTTACACTCATGATAGACGCAACTGTTTTGGAATAGGTTTTAAAACTTGGGAAACACACACACACACACACGGTGTGAAATATAAACCAAGTAAAAATACAATGTCTCTATGGACAAAGCCGACTTCAGTTTTCTAACCAAATCCTGTCCACATGAATGCAAACATTTTGAGTCAAATAAAATGATTTATAATGGCAGAATAAAATAGTGTTGACTATTTTCCCTCTACCAAAAGTATTTAACGCAGTGGTAGAATATTTTGGGAAAGGTGCTCTCAAACATTCTAAAGGAAAAATGAGAAGGGCTGCACCGTTAGTAATAGAAACAGTTGTGGTGTACAAAACACAGACAGGAAGTAAGAAGCCTATGCTTCTCTCGGCTCCCTCCGTCTCGACACTGGGCTCCTCTTGTGTAAAGATCTTTTCCGCTAGATGTCTTGCATGTTCAGGGCTATCAGTGCCCTCTGCTGGTCTTCTACTTGAAGTGAGAGAAAGAGGAAGAAGGGACGGAAGGAGGGAGGGAGAAAGAGAGAGAGAGAAAGAGAGAGAGAGAGAGAGAGAGAGAGAGAGAGAGAGAGAGAGAGAGAGAGAACAGGCAAAGACAGACAGAGGCACGCGCGCACACACACACACAGAGAGAGCAGAGATCAGTTGTGAAAGAGCTTGTTCCCGAGACATTCTAGACTGGTAAGTTCAGCATCAGGGAAAGAGCATTAGGATGGGATGAAGGGGGAAAGAGATACAGATTTGAGGGAATATGCATTAATTTTACATACACATAAGCCACTTACAAAAGACCCAGGCAAAAGCTGCTTCTACTTCCACCCTAACCTGCTTACAGGTCCTATGAAATAAAATGCATTAAGTGGAGCGAAGCTGCGCTGGAGATTGCCAGTCCTCACCTCCTTTGGGCACTGTGTAAAAGTTTAGCAAGCAGGCGTGTCTGAATCCTGCCACTTAGCTCTTCTGCCACCCTCCTCTTCCAGGTCAGTGTCACTCTTCACTGGGCTTCTGTCCTCTTTCCCTGCTTCTCTTTTCTCCCCTTTGAAGAGAATCTCCAAAGAACAGTCAGATGATTTTTTGTATTTATTTATTTTTATTTCATGTGCATTGGTGTTTTGCTGCACACATGTCTGTGTGAGGGTGTCGGATCCCCTGGAATTGGAGTGACAGACAATTGTGAGCTGCCATGTGGGTGCTGAGAATTGAACCTGGGTCCTCTGGAAAAGTATCCTTAACCACTGAGCTATCTCTTCAGCTGCAGGCGATTCTTCTCAAGTTGCATTCACATCTTGCCTCTCCCCAGTCAAGGGGTTTCCCAGCATATTTTTGAATGCAACCCCACCTGTTTTTTTTTGGTTTTTTTTAACCAACATTCTCAGAAGTAACAATGATGACTGGTACAAAATAGGTAGATGGTTATGAGTTTGTAATAAATGATGAACAGATGAAAGGCATGTAAGACTATACTAAGATATTATTATGCAGTCAATAAATAAAAAATATAGACAAAAAGTAAAACAGACACTGAACACACACATGAATGCACACACATACATACATGGATGCACAAAACACATACACACATGGATGCACACACATACACACAGATACACATACAAATGCACACACACATACACATATGGATGCACACACACATGAATGCACACACATACATACATGGATGCACAAAACACATACACACATGGATGCACACACATACACACAGATGCACATACATACACACACGAATGCACACTCAGATGCACACACAGCAGCACACACAAGTACGCACTTAAGATGTGTACTTATCTTCTCATAAGTTTTTTTTTTCTGATGAAATTGCTCTGAGAAGCAAAACACTGTACCAAGTAATTTTGACATGGATCTTTTGATATGTAACAGTACTGGATCAAGCATTCATAAATGCTTTCGGAATTGAAAGTATGACCTGTAATTAACACTCCATATAACCTTGATGTGGGCACTATTATTATTACTTAGTTTGAAGATGAGAAAAACAAAGCAAAGTCACGTAGTCAGTAAGCAACACATTGGGAATCAAACTTCTGACATCTCACTTCCTCACCCAGGGCCACCGTGGAAGTAGGGGAGTCGTCTTGAATGCCAGGTGTTCACTGGCATTGTTTAACTAGTTTTTACCCCAAACTAGAGATGGACACATAGGAGACAGTAATGAGTGACCCACCCCAACCCCATGCCCTTGCCTTCAGTGCCAGGTAGGAAGAAAACAAAATAAATGTTGTGTCTGTACAAACAAAAGTGCGTCTTACAAACTGAAAATAGGGAGGTGGAGCTAAAGGGTTCTCGGCCACAAAGGAAAACACACGAGGCTCCTGAAAATGCTGGTGACAACAATGGCAAGAAGCACAGAAGTGTGCAAAGAACAAACAGTAAGTACTAGAGCGATTGTGGTACACGCTTTACACACACAGAATAGGGAGGTGAGACACTGGATTTTATATTTATTTCGTGATTTCCAACTCATTACTCTTTTGGACCAAAGAAGAATCAAAATGCAATTTCCCTAAAAACTTTCTATAGAAAAATGATTTACATAAAATGTAGGCTCAGGAAAAGGTTTTTAAAATCTATAAGGAATGTTGATCACTCACTGACAGTGTTTAGCCCCCTTGTTATCTTCCATACCTCAGATCATTCCTTAGACAGACATTTCTCATTAGCACATCCCTTCCCTTGGTTCCAGAGCCCGCATCTCCTTCATGCTTGCTTTGAAACTTACTCCAGAGAGTTTTCCCTGGGTAAAATCACCTGACAGAGCTACTTCCTAATTCTTCTTCTTAGTAGCAGTTCTTGGAGTGAGATGATTCATATTCATAGACTTGATATTTAATAGAACTTTTCATAATTCAAATGTTACCTAACAACAGTATGTAGGTTGAAGCAGAGACCAGGGGAGCAAGGTTCCTTCCCCAGCAGAATTGTGGATTCATAATTTTAAAACAAATTTTAAAATTTAAAGTCATATTACTTTCCTGCCTGTACTAAGGGGTATGTGTGTGTAAGCAAAAACAGTTCTTTGTGATGTCTACTTTTTGGGTTGTAAATATTCTTTCTTTTGTCCAAGTGTGAATGGAACATAGGTGTGTCTACCAGACCTTTGACTTTCACCTTTGTCTTTGATGCTGCTCTTGCTCCCACTGACTTAAAACTCAAAACATGGTGTGGCAAGTATCATCTAGACACTTCTTTCTTTTTCCCAACATATTACTTTTATTGATTCTTTGGAGTATTTCATATCATACACCCCTAATCACATTCGCTTCTCAGTCCTTTCCCTGTCTACCTTCCCCACTTCCCTTGTGACCTCACCTCAACAAAAATTTTTTCAAGTTCAATTTGTATTCGTATACTCACTGGAGTGCGGTCAAACTCTCAGTGGCCTGCCCCTTAAGTACCACTGAGTCCTTCCCTTCCCACACCCCTGCTGGAAGCCATCATTGTGGAGAGCGACACTTCAGCGTCCTGTCACGGTTTTTAAGCATTCTCTTCCATGGCCTCCTGTTTATGCAGTTACTTTTAGAGGTGGGGTGGAGGTAGGGATAGTCACAGAAGTCTTCCATGTCTCTCTTTCTCAACTGTGCATCTGCAGTGGTCAATATCCCTTCCAAATTAGCTTATTTTGCTCTTTATGGTCCTCAGGAACATGGTAACAGCGCAGACCACGAACATGGCTCCCATTTGCAGCGTGGCCACAGACCTAGACAAGGCCCTTGGATGCAGCCGGGACCGTGGACATCAACACAGACCCCAGCTGTAGTAGGATCATGGACCCCGTGTGACCCTCTGCAGAAGCATGAGTAGAGACATCACGATGGCCCCAGGTAGCAATCACCCACTTCAGTGTGGTTCCTGGCAGCAGCATTCCCCATGGACAAGAGCATGGCTTCAAGCTACGGCATGGACTACAGATACCCACATGGCCTTAAGTGGTAACATGGGCCACAGACATCAACACAGACCCTGGCTGCAGTAAGACCATGACAGACTCAGACAGGACCCTCAGTGGCATCATGGACGCAGACATCACCACGGCCTCAGGTGGCGGTGCATGCCACCCAGATCAGCATGGCTCCTGGTGGCGACAGGGCTCAGGGACATCAACATGTCCCAAGGTGACAGCAAAGATCAGACATAGACATGACCCTCAGTAGCATAAGCTACATACATCAACACAGGCCCCAGCTGTAGTATGACCAAGAACCCAGTCACGGCCCTCAGCAGCAGCACGGGCCTGGACATCACTACATGAATCACTTTGTAGCGTAGAATCTGAGTAACGTCTATTGCAGACAAGACTTCTCAACTGCACAATAATAACTAAAGAATAAGAAGACATTAAGTTGAGAAGGAATTGGAAGGAGATAGAAAGAGTTTGAGGCTATGGAGGGGAAATGATAGAAACACAGTACTCAAGTATGAAATTCCCTCCCACTGTGCCACCTGTAGACTATTCCCTGGAAAGGGCTGCATGCACATTCTTCGCAAGCTCAAAGAGCATATTGCCAAGACAGGCTCTTAAACACATACACAAATGAATAAATTAAATAAATATATAAATAAATTATTATTTAAAAATGTATATTCTCACATCATCCTAGAGCTAAACTAGAAATTACAAACGGAAAGCTAGGAGGAAACACCCAAATACTTGTGGAGCAAAAACTGCATTTTAAGTGTGCACTGGTAAAGAAGCTGCAAGAGAATTTAAAGAACATCTTAAACTAAAGGAAAATACAACTTAACAAAATGTGTGGTAAGCAGTAAAAACCTGCTCAGTGGGGAATGTAAAATAATCCCCAACTGACTGTGGTTATGTCATACACCTCAGCAACCGTGTTTTGAGGTCTTTACTCAACTTCTTTTTTTTTGTTTGTTTTTAACTGTGTGTGTGTGTGTGTGTGTGTGTGCGCGCGCGCGTGCGTGCGTGCGTGTTTGTGTACACATGTGAGTATAGTTGCCCATGGAGGCCAAAGTCACTGGACACCCCTGGAACTGGAGTTACAAGTGGTTGTCAGCTGCCTGGCATGGTTGCTAAGAACCAAGCCTTTCTCGTTTGTTTGTTTTGTTTTGCTGTTTTTCGAGACTGGGTTTCTCTGTGTAGTTCGGTTGTCCTAGAACTCACTCTGTTGACCAGGCTGGCATCAAATTAAAAGAGATCCACCTGCTTCTGTCTCCTGAGTGCTGGATCAAAGGCATGCACCACCGCTGCTCCATCCACTCAACTTCTTGAAATCTCAAGTTCACACAAAAATCTATATACAAATTATTGTAGTACTTTTAGACATGGAAATTATACTTTAATATATTTAGTTTTTAAAATCCAGTATATAAAAAAATCAATTTTATTGTTATAATAGTCCAAATTGTCTTCATAATAGACCTTAAATAAGTAATGAGACATTTTATGTTCAAGAAATAAAATGTTCTGTACTATTAAGCTGGCCACAGCTATCCATATTTTAAATAATACAGTATGTTAACACATAAATAAAGTAAATAATATAGGACGGTCATTAATATAAGTATACAATATGAATTATACTTCCATAAAATTACTATATAAGGGGAAACTTCAAAATTTGATAAAATTTTCTAGAATAATTTTTAAATATATACATGATAATAAGGACAAAAGTGATAGCATTCTGCATTAGGAAATTAGTTATTCAAATTGTAAAATATTACTAGAAAATTAGAACAAGTAAGTAATGGCATATGAGTCATCAAGTAAGCCAACAGGAGATGAAGCCAAGACATAAGTACAATTGTATGTAAATGGTCCACAGTAGCTTGGTAATGCAAATCCGTGCAAAAAAAATGTCACAGACATGTGACACTCAAGGACAACCAGTTCTGCAGTAAAAGTGAGGTCTCCGTTCCCCAAGAGACTCAGAGATCAGTTCCAAAGGAGTTAAATCTCCAGATGTGAGAAGCAAAAATTATAATAATAAATAAATAAACTTAAAAAACAGTAGAAAAGATGTCTTTGGAGCGTAGCATCCAGTAAGAACCTTTTTAAACACAAGGATGATGATCTGTAGCGAATAAGACTGATTTTCCTATATGCAAAGGAAATGCCTATTCACCAAGAGCTGTAGAACTCAGATTGAAGAAATAAGCAATAGTCTCAGAGAACATGTTTCTAATATATATAACATAAAAACAATTTGTAATACAAAATGGACCCCAGGCTCACCTGTTGTGCTCTTTGGTCCCCACATGATGGCACTCTTCTGTAAGCTGGAAGAGAGTTAGCAGGTGAGGCCTATCTGAAAGAAATGGTGGCTGAGGATACACTCTGAAGCAGTAACTCCTCACTGATCCAATCTTGTCTTTGCTGCCTCCACCATGAAGTAAGGAAGGTCCTTTGTCACACGCCCCAGCTGCCGTGATGCTCTGCTCAAGCATATGGGCCATGCAAACATGGTCCAAACACTCTGAATGCATGAGCCCAAGTAAAACTTCCCAGCTTCAGTCGCTGTTCAAAACGTAAGTAGCGCCATTAGTATTTAAGGGTGGATAATTTTTTAGAACAGCAAGAAAGGGGCAAACAGAACAGTGGGTCAACAGGAAAGTGATTGAAACAGGGGTAGTTGACACAAGACAAATTGCATAAATCTTTTAAAATGCTAACCTGCTCCCCCTCCCCCATCCTTGCTGCCTGTAGCAGGTGGGAGAGCTGGCCCTGCTTCTCAGCAGCTGCAGCAGGGAGAACGGGCCCTGCACCTCACCTGGGCAGAACAGTACAGCTGGCCTTAGTGGTGTGAGTGCCGGTGACCCAGCCTGAGGGCATGAGAGCGGGAGTACGGGCTTGGCTCCTTACTGCCTGCTGCAGTGGGTGCGCTGGCCTGGCCAGGGCAGTAATGGAGAGCTCGCTATGCTCGTGTCAATGAGGGAAAACACTGGCAGGCTGAACAAGGCAGCTGCCACCGAGGCCCAGAACCACGACCACGAGTTGACCGTCCCCAACATCCACCTCAACTATGAACTGCTGGAGCACGTGAAGGGGCCAGATCTCCAAAGCTGCAGGATGGCCATGATACAAGGCAACAACGGGATATCCAAGAGGAGTCCTAGTGTGGGCCGGTACCAAGGGTGTAGCAGAAATCAGAGGCCTCTAACCAGACCAATGAACACTTACATGTAAAGATGTATGGACAACAGAGAATATTGTGTGACTCACTCGGTCACACTGCAGCTTCCACAGCAACGTGTGGTGTGTGTGTGCGTGTGTGTGTGTGTGTGTGTGGTGTGTTTGGTTGTTTTGCTTTTTGATTTTTGGGTTATTTTTGTTTTCCTTTTGAGTTTTGTTTTGTTTTGGCAGGGGAGATTGCAAGGGGAGAAGGCAGATATGAAGAGATGGAGAGACGGATGGGATTAGGATATATAATGTGAAACCCAAAAATAATCAATTAATAAAATCATGTGGCAAAAAAAAAAAATCCGAACCCTGGGATAGTGGAAAGGTAAATGAAGAAAGCTCAGAAGAATGACTCCCCAAATTCTTCACAATAATGTGCTTTCTGCAGAGACTGGCTAGCAAGGGGCATTGGATAACAGCAGGAGCAATCCTCCTGTGGATACACAAAGGCCAGGAGACCAGCGTATTCATTTGGACCATATCATGAACCTGAAGATGCACGTCCCTTACACACCAATACATAAGTCTGTGGCTTCATTTGCCACTGTTTTTCTTTGCACATAATAAAGGATAAACCTATGGAGCCCAGCTCTATATCTACGGTCACTTTGAATGAGTTAATCTGTTTGAGTCTCTGTGATTGAATGTGGGAAATAATTACAATAATGCCTAACAGAGTGACGACATGAATTTGTGATTTTTCTGTTAGTCTGGGAAGTGGGGTAATGAGAAATGCAGAAACCACTTCATAAATGGAAACTCTTATTACCTGGGTGCAGCATATTTACACCCTGGAGAGTTGTTCCTTGAAGCTAATTATCCTGAAACCTTGCCTGTATTTGTAGAGCAGATGGCATTTTCTCAAGAGGACACATAGTAGCTGCCTAAAGCCTCTGGGGCCCCAGACTCCTTGCCACTTGTGTTTGTAGGGAGGACATGCAGCACATGTCCTCAGCCAAGTGAGATTGGCTAATAATATTCGCACATCCCGCACAATTGTCAGAGAAACACCACTTCTTTGTTATTGGAGGGGAGAGTCCTCTTTAGTTGGGAACTAATTCTAGCTCTGGTTTTTAAGTGAAGTGGGTAAACGGGCTGTTGGAGACACCTAGAGGTTTGAAATAACCTTCCTCTGCTGCTATGAACGGCCCCAGACAAGCAGGAAATGACGTGTAAACAATTAGCATGAAGATGCACCAATAGTCTTTTCCCTTTGGTCCGTTGAGTCCCAAACCAACATATAAAACTGACCAAGAACTGCCAGAGAAGGAGCTCTAGCTAGACCACTGTTGGGCTGAATTCCAAAGACAAAAGCAAGGATACCTTCTGGAGAGCAAGCCAAATGCATACGCATCTCAGCCCCTCAAAGCCAAAGAAAATGACAGACAAAAAGTCTCAAAAGAGCATATATTTTGACTTGAGAAATCCTAGTTTCTAGCTGTTGCCCCTGTTTTCTTCGTTCGCCTTCACTTTGCCCATGTTTTGCTCTTTTCAGACAAAGGGAGACTTTCCCAGGCTTACACTGGATATCCTGGTTAAGTAATTGAGAGAAAAACACAATACAACCTGTGTAACACAGCTTTTAAAGCTCAGAGCAGGTCACAACACAACCTAGTGGCCAAACTCGAAATAGCATCACCTCCCGTGGCAACACAGAGCAGAGGGGAAGGAGAAAAATACCCCACCTTCCTACCCACATTGTAAGCCAGCCACTTCACTGTCAAGCCTGGCTGAGTTCCTTTTAGTCTAATGAAGCTGCTAAGGTCCCAAGGGCAAGCAGGCAACACTCAGATTCACATTTTAAAAAGCCACCGTAAGAATTGTTATAACTGATGTTAGGAAAATTATCAACGTAGCAAATGTAGTAAGCGACAAATAACCATGTTGAAGGCTTTAATTCTCAGTGAAGAATCATAACACTTAATATCTACTCACCCCATAGACACAAAATTATTACATCTAAAAGAAATTGAATAAGCTACTAAGCATAAGGGATTTAAAATGTGTATCTTGACACCAAATGGCTTTAACGTTGACGAAGTTGGCAAATGAGAACATGCATGAAAGTCATACTCAATACTTTTCTCATTGCTGTTTCCACACACCCGACAAAAGCATCCTAAGCAAGAAAGGACATATTTGTAACTTGCAGATTGAAGGGATTCAATTCATCACCGCGTGGAACACATAGCAACAGGCACGTGAGGCAGCTCATCATATCTGCCCATAGTCAGGAAGCAAAGAGTGAACAGGAATAAGGTTTAACTATCAAACCAGAAATCTTAGTCCATGGCAACCTACCTCATCCCAGAAGACGCCAGCTCCTAAAAGTTCTACTACCTTCCATGATGACACCACCATCTGGGAACCAAATGTGTAACATGTGAGCCTACAAGGCACATTTTACATTCAGACTACAGAACTTAGAATGTACTAGAAATAAATGTTGTTTTAAGTAAACATGGATCACACAAAAATTGACTATACTCAAACCTGTAAGTAAGTAAGGACCAGCAAGAGGACTCCTCAGGTAAAGGTACTTGCTATCAATCCAGAAGACATAAGTTCAATTCCCTGAGCCCATCTACACACATGGTGGAGGCGAGAACCAGTTTCTTAAAGCTTTCCTCTGAATCTTACACACAATTTATAGAGCACACATTCTCACACAAATAAATACATAATAATTATAAAATAAAATTAATTAAATAATTATAAAATAAAAACCAATCAGTGAAAAAGTTGAACAAAAATAGATTTCCAATATTAGCATAAGTAATATAATGTACTTTAGCCATAATACACAAAACCATAAACTAATAATGATCTCTTTAAGAGACTTTTATTTGCAGTGTTTCCAAATGATATCAAGAAACTTTTGCATTAAATAAGATGAAGGTCAAGCCGGTAGAATATATATAATAACAATAAAACAATGGATCTATGGATATTGCCACATTGTGGCTCAGAGAAGGGATAAAATAGTATATCACTAGTAATCCAGATTTACTAACCAATAATAAAAAGACAAACAAATAAACAAAACAAATCACATGATCAAAAAGAACAGTGACGAGAACTCTTAAATCATCAAGAAAACCAATTTTGTGTGTGTGTGTGTGTGTGTGTGTGTGTGTGTGTGTGTGTCTGATGCTAGGGATGGAATTCAGGGCCTTGTACATATTAAGCAAGCACTAAACCACTGATCTACACCCCCAGTCTAAAATCCAGCTGTTTCTTAAATAGAATATAGAATTTATATACAAAAGTAAGACATTATATAAACAAAGTGGATAATTTTTTAAGAAACGATTTTTCACAATTCTTGACAAGTAAATCTTTCTTTGTTTTGAATTACTTTTTTTACATTTTTCATACAATATCTTTTGATCCTATGTTTTCACCTCCACCAACTCCTCTCAGATCCTTCTGCCTCCCTACCCACCCAACTCCATGCTCTCTCTCTCTCTCTCTCTCTCTCTCTCTCTCTCTCTCTCTCTCTCTCTCTCTCTCTCTCCCAAAAACTTAAAACCACAATAAAAAAAGACACGGAGTCTGTTTTGTGTTGATTGATTATTTAAGAGCCTGCCCTGGAGTGTTGATAAACACAGTGTCACTCCATTGAAGAAAAATGGCTTTCCCCCTCCTAGCAGGTATCAATTGCAAATAATTTCCTACTTAGGGCCAGGACTTTGTGCCCACTTCCCCTTCTTGGGGTAATAATAACTCAATTAGACATCATATACTGTTCAGTAATATCCCAAGAACCAGAACGGGATTGCATATTGTAGAATCATTGGCCAAAGAGGTCCCATACACAGCCCCCCAACATAGGCTATTGCCAATGCTATTGACCCTCCACCCAGGGCTTTCTGACATATTGTGAAGGGCCCACTTTACAGCCACTATTTAATGGTCAAATTAAATTTGATGACTTAATAAACTTAAGGGCTAAGAAAAAACGCCTAAAGATGCTCAAATGTATTAGATTGGGATGAGATAGACTGTTCTGACATCATATACAGTCCCAAAACCTCGAGTTTTAACACCAATATGTCCTCTTTGTATATAATATACACTCAATGTAAATCAATGTGCTCACACTCTCAGCTGTCATGTGTGGATCAGGTGACTAAGCCATCATAAGGATTGTGAAAATAGACCAGACACATTTTTCACTGTTTTTTGTATCTAATAAAAATAAATTAAAATAGAATTGAAAAACATATTGCTTCTTTTGATGGCAAGGCTTCCTACTTACTGTTAAAATTATCAATATTTAGTCATCCCATGAGTAACTTTGAGATATGGCATCTAAAACTGATGTAAAAGATCAACACGCTTTTTATTCCTAGTGGATTTCAAGAAAGACATAAAGTTCTGAGGAATGCAAACACACAAAACCTATCCCAGCACTATCCTTAATTCCCCATCTATACAGTCTTCATTTGAGCACCACATTTTGTCTTTATGAGGGCACTCTGTGTGACTGTGTATGTGTGTGTGTGTGTGTGTGTGTGTGTGTGTGCGTGCATGCACGCTTGTGTTTGTGCTTGTTTGTATAGGCATGCACATGTGTTCATGTATGTGTGTACACGGATGTTTGTGTGTGCATGGATGTTCATGTATGTGTGTAGGTGTATGTGTGTTTGTACATGTGTGTATAGGTATGCATGTGTGTTGATATATGTATGTGCATGGATGTTTGTGTGTGTCTGTATATGAATGTGTGTTCATGTGTGTTTGTGTGTATATTTGTGTGGGTGAGTGTACATGTGTGTACAATCTCTGAAGAAATGAGTATATGCATCTTTAGGTTTCTGGTAAAGACCCTGATGGAGACTAGATAAAAAATGTGAACTAGCTCATTTGACCTATTGCACTGAAATGCCCGGCCCATTCACAAACCTGTTCTTTCAGGAGCTGTATGTGCCATACTCCATGCCTGACCTAGAGGCGTAGTACATAGCAACAATGAGGTCACACATCCAGTAACATCTGTTTGAATTCTGCTCTGCTTCAACTCACATGTTAGGAAACAGACTGTAGGCACATGCCGCATGTTCATGCTCTCTGACAAAAGTGAGATCAACCCTATGGGCCTCAGAAGAGGTCTTTCCACGAAGAAACAGACATGTGCTCTCTGAAAGATTCAGAAGAACTCCGAGTATGTTTTCTAATTAAATGATTTAAATGTCTATTTCCACATTATATAATTATATATATATATATATATATATATATAATTGCTTACTATATGCTTTGATGTCAAGTCAATTCGCTTTTATTTTGCATCTAATCAGAAAAACATAAACCAAAACAAAATTTGTTCAATCATTTAATTTTTCTCTTGCTAGTTAAAGAGGTAGGTATTGATTCCAAAGTAACAAAAGTCTTCCAAACGTCCTGAAATAGCCTTTTTCTTGCTTGCTCAGAGGATAATTTTTGTTGGCACATCATTAATAGTGAATGCGGCTGATATTTAATCCTACACACTGCTGATGGGACACAGAGAAAACACAGCAATGTACACGTGTGTGCAAAGGATCTATAACCTTGGTAAGGTGACAGACTAGATGTGGGACTGTGTGGATTCACTTAATAGCATTCTGTTTATATAGAAAAGAAATACATAGTATAGCAAATAGTATTTATTTATAAATAAATAAATATTATAAGCTCTCCAGATACACTATGACTATAATAAATCACAGGGGAAGACAGTTATGAATTCATTTCCCTCTCAGAAGCAACCTGAAAGGTCTAGTTAGATTTCAGATGCTGGTTGACTGCCACCCTCTTCCCTTCTCTCTTTTCCTGCTGATTTGCTCTATCGGGACCGATTTACCTAAACCGAAGTTGAGGGAAAGACAAGTTATTCTGACACATGACAACCGCTCTGACAAAAAACCTTTGGAGACAGGGAAATGGAACACACTGAAGAATATGGGACTGACTGATTTACAGCAAATTCAATCAGTCACCTATCCCTTCAGAAATAGTCAACGTTTATGGGGATGTTGACTCAAATAAATGTAACTTTTAAGAGCATTAGAACAACTGAGGATATACTGTGACCAGGGATAAAATTCCTGTTCTGGTTCCCTTTCTGTTTACTTTGCCCTGAAACTCATTTTGGAGTTGTAAATTACACATGCATTGAGCCAGAAGATGGACAGACAGAAAATAGACAGACAGAGGCAAATAGTTTTTAAACTATGTGAAAATGACATTTTATAAGTCAAAGTAGTGAACCGTGTATGTGCAAGTCATCCTAGAGCTAAATTAATAGAAATAAACTGATATAACCCTTAAAATGTCAAGCAACGATTTCTCAATTGAAATTTACAGATAAATTGAGACAATCGGATAATAGCCAAGTTAAGTTGCAATTCATTTCATCCTAAATGTATTTCGGGTACTAAACTGAAAGCTTAATTATACAGTCAACATATTTAGAATCACATGTACACGTCTATCTTCCATTTTCATTTTAGGATCTCAAAAGCAAAAACATTCAAATCTTAAAAAAGAGTACCTTGACTGCCAGGTAAACCAAAATCAAAGGTAACAGATGACTTCTCTCACCTGTCTGCAAGGGCAGTAACAGAACAGAACACAGTTACAGTATGCTTCCACTGTAACTCTAAACTACGCCCCAGACAGGAAAACCCACTATTTAAAAGAAAAAACTTACTGTGTAACGATCCTGTGCCTCCAACCTACTAGACAAATCAACCCAAAGGTATCCGGATTTCTCTCAAGCCGCGGTGACCAGTGTCATCTATTTTATGAAGAAAGTGACGCTCAGGAAAGGAGAGACTGTTTAAGGTCCGATTGTGCATTCTCTACCAACGGCCAGGTTTACTCTTCTGCTCGTTAGTGTTTCTTTTAATGCCACATGGGATGGACAGAGTTCTGCAGACGGGCCAGATAGTATAAGGATCTCGGCTTCTTGAGGTTTTTGTAGAGCGCCACCTTGAGGCCACTGTGTTACATTGTCTCAATCCTTTTTATAGTCTGTTTACTATTCATATTGGATACAATGTATTTGGCTCCATCTAACCCCACTCCTTTCCCTCCAATTTCCTCTGACGTCTGCCCCCCAACTTTGTGTGTCTCGGCCCTCTGCACCTAGTTTATGAGTCTTAAGCATGAGATGAAGCTTAGAGGGCATTGTTCATCTGCGTGGCTTTGTTCCTTAGCTATTTCCTTAAAATAGAATCTAGATGGAGTAACAGTTTGTAAATGTCTTCGACAGGGAGAACACCATTTTTTAAGTGATCGTAAGGCAGTGACTGATTCCACTGAAGACCAGAATTCAGCACACTCATCCACTGTGGGTACAGCACTCTCCAATGAGGGGAAATGGACCCATGCGCAAAATTGATCTCTCCACTCAGTAACACATCTGCTGGAACATCCTATTGCTTTCACCCAAATTCCCACCACAACGATATTATATGTAGTTGAAGGCCTGATCGGCTAAGCCAGAGGACGTGAGCCACAAACCAAACACCTCCAGTACGAAACTGCCTCAGGTTCCCCTCCATTCCACCATGATCCATTGATAGTGCGTGAGAAACAACTAATTTTGCCGAAGACAGATAACTGCAAAGTGGCAGTTTCCAGGAGAGGAATGGACAGATGTCCCCGGAGTGCCCACTTCTGGTTTCTATGACTAAAAGCAAGCCTCTGTAGGCAGCTAAGCCCATGAAGGAAACAGGCTGATCCTTATTTTTATATTTATATAATCACATACTTTAAAACTCTTCTATGATGATCAAAGATAAAAACCAACGGTGGATTTTATTACATGTAAACTGAGGCCATGCCAACAGGACACATGGCATTGATGGCTGACTCTCAGACTCTTAGATGTGATTTCCCAGCCCATTTGACCAGCTCTCATGTTCATTTACATTAAGACTTTTGGCAATAGCTTCCATTTGTTGGTAGTTTTTAAAATATTGTCAGAAAAAAAAAACATGAAGGAAATCTCAAAAGAATGAAATCATTAGAGCAAGTTGTATTTGTATATTTTTAGAGAGTCGGTGCCTATCTTTGAAGGCAGCTTGCGGTGATAATTCTATACACATTTCTTTAAATTGCCTGGGCCTGGAATCTGCCCTGACTGGTCTGGCTGCCTCTGCTCTCCTGTAAACACTGTAAAAATGAACTGTTGCCACAAGGGATTGTCTCCGAGACAGGTCACTGGGCTAAAGCATATGCCACAGTGGCAGCTGGAGGAGGGAAAGAAAACCCTTCATCTCTTCTGATGATTACTCAATGCACAGTGCTTTTCCCCTTAGTATAAGAGAGGATGAGGGTGAGTAATAACTGTTATTACTGTTAGTGTTTTACATTGAGCACCTAACCGGCACGTCTTGGTGGAAGTCCTGAGTTGGGCATGGAGTTCACTTAACCACTTCCCAAACAGCAGCACAGTGTGGTGTCAGCCTCACAGTTTAGCATGGGGATGAACTAAAGCCACTGGAGGGAAAGACTGTAACCCGCAGCCTCAGGGCCCAGGGCCTCTCCCAGCCATGCTCATCGCTGGTGGAGCTTGAAATTCTAATTCATCCAACAATCAGGCAGCTGACAGGCTCTTAAAGCAGGCAGCTGCAGTCAGCCGAGTTCTGAGCAAAATAGAGCATCCTAGAATAGAGCTTTCACGGGAACCGAGGGATCGATACCATTTGCCCATGGTGTCCCCGTGTGTGAGTGCCTCCCAAGAAGCTTGCTGGTGGCTCAACCAAAACCAGAGAAAAGAACAAAGTGTAAAATGGTGCATAGACATGAACACCAAAAAAAAAAGAGTATCTGTAATTTGGGGGGTAAAAAAGCAAAGCAAAACTTCTAATCCTATACAGGTAAATTCTATGTTTCCTTGATCAGTGTGGGTGATGTCTGCAATCCAATAATAAGAGCAGAAATAGATGAAAGATCATTTGGAATAAGTTAAAATGTAACATAACCCGCAGTGACTGTAATAAAGTCTGTGTTTTAGTGTTCAACATGGAGACATTCAGTTTTAAGCAGTGCATGGAATGATGCAGCTTTAACCAGTGCATGGAATGACGCAGTTTTAACCAGTGCATGGAATGATGCAGTTTTAACCAGTGAAAACTAGTTTTCAAGCAAATGCCACTAATGAAAAAGATGAACAGCATTTTTAATGCCACTCCAGCAGCAAGGTTTCTGGAGTATTCAAAAAAGGTAAGGTGTGACTTAAACGGCTTCCTTTATTCATGTATGTACTCATTGTTTGTGAGGTCACTGAAGCCCGTGATTTGCTAGCACTTGAGGAAGAGGTGGGGGCAGATGAGTACAGAATTGGGTCTCTGCCTGTGGGGAACTGAACGAACAGCTTTCACTGCTGAAGCACGACTGATAAAATCTCAGGGACAGATATTGGGGTTGAACCTGCAGACCAGAAAAGCAAAGCAGACAGCCACTGCCTCTTACCTCCACCTCAGCTTGAAAATGGCGATCCTGCCTCCAGGAATCTCAGAAAGAGACTGAGAGCTGTCTCTTCCCATTTTATTATCCTCTCTAGGGCTGGGATTAATGTCATGCACCCCTACTGCTTGGTTTCTATGGCAAGCTAGTATGGCTACTGGGATTAAAGGTGTTTATCATCACTGCTTGATCTGTAAGGCTAGTCTGTGAGGTTGTTATACTTTCGTGATCTTTAAGAAGGCTTTATTTATTAAAATAAAAATGAAATGCCACTACATATTACTTAACTTTTAATACAAAAAATGTGCATCCACATTCTATATTTAATGTGCATTCATATCCTATATACAGCATGCTCTATTTTGTCCTTAGACTACAGATGTGCTGAGAGCGTTAAGAAGGATGTCCAGGTGCAGTGAACAGGTACAGGAGACTGCAATGGTGCGCGCTGCAGCTCACAGACTAAGGTGGAGTGCAGACAGTCTAAAGATGTAACGTAAGCCAAGTTTGTGGGACACTTTGCTCCACAGGCCACCCTATGATTGTGATTTACATATCATACTTAAACCATACTGCAGGGAGTGCCAGTCATACTGTGGGAGATGTAAATGGAGAGCAAGGCAGCCTAGGTTTTATCCTAGCGTCTTGCCAGCATCCTGTGCTACCAGGCACCAGTTAGTTAGCCCCATAGAGTATGGCTTCTCAAATACAAACTGAGAGAACCTGAACCAAGCGTTCAGCACATTCCCTTTAGTCTGTTCAAGCAAAATAGAGGCTGTGCTCTATTTCCTCCTAAGTAGGAATGTAAATACATTTCTAATCGGATGTCAGAAGTTTAATTTCCCTTAGTGGGAAGATTTAAGAATTCAGAAATGGCATCGTGTTCTGAAGCACTTTTTAAACTTGTTCGTTAGTAGTAAATGAGCTATGTTATAGACAGAGTGTAACTCCAGAGCTTACTCTCAAAACATAATAATAAACAGCAGAGATATGACCTGAGTCTATACCACATTGCAGCACAAATGTCAAAAGCAACGATTTTATTGATTATTCAGTTTTATCAATACCATGCCTCCCAGAAACGCCATGCTTCTTATCAAGTCCCAACTGGGACTTAAGGATTCTATTCTTAAATTTTGTGGGTCACCATATCTGTAATTCTCCTGTGACTGTTGAGAGTTTTGTGCAGATAACACCTTATCTCTGGGATTTCTCGCCTAAGATGCAAATGTCCCTGCGAGAGCTCACCCTGGTGAGCTCTGAGCCCAGGAAGTGAGAAGGCAGGTGCTGTGAATGGTCACCATCACACACCATCACATCAAAACAGAAAGGAAATGTGAAGTTCGCAGCCTTGAGGGGGCTTTTAGCATGGGGAAGCCTGGACAGAGGCCAAATGAAAGCGCTGCATACACAAAAGGGAGATTGGGCCACAACAAGAAGCCCAAAGGTGAGTAGACGGAGAGAAGGCAAAGCAGCTTGCCCTTGTTATCCTTGTTCCAGGGCGAGTCCTGAAGCCAAATGTTTGCCATCTAGTCAGGAAAGCATGAGGTGCTCGAACTCTTCCTAACTAATCATGAGAGGTTTTAATGACTCAGCCATGTTCACGGACACATCAAGAGTATTTGAAATTAAATGAGATATTGCACATGAAATGATTTGGATCAGCTCTCGGGTCCGTAACAGATGGTATTGTTTTTATCTGATAGCGAAAACAAGGGTAAAGGGCTCCGGCGGATAAAGGGAAAGGAAGTAGCTATGTAAATATATAAAATTGTAGCTGGCAGCATAAGCTAATTTAGTCCAAAATGGCAATTTTGCCCTTTCTTAATCATAACATCAATCTTTCACTCCTGAACAGAAACCTGGGTAGATCTGAGAGCATTTCCCTGCCTGAAAAGAGCAGAGAAATAAAACAGAAACAGCGTCCTCCTGGGGAAAGAGGCCGTGGTGGTTTGAACAAGAATGGCCCCATAGGCTGATATATTTGAATACTTGGTAAGTGTGACCTTGTTGTAAGAAGTATGTCACTGGGGTGGACTTTGGGTTTCAAATGCTCAAGTCAGGCCCAGTGTCTGTCTGTCTGTCTATCTATCTTGTTTATCACCTGCTTGCCGACTAGGATGTAGAACTCTCAGTTACTTCTCTGGTCATGATGAGAATGGACTAAACCCCTAAACTGTAAGCCAGTCCCAGTTAAATGTTTTCCTTTATAAAAGTTGCTATGGTCATGGTGTCTCTTCACAGCAATAGAACAATACCTAAGACAGAGGCTATAAGATCAGTTGATGCCAGAGTGCTCAAAAGACACTAGGAGTTACTGTGGAAAAAAAAAAAATCTATGCTTGGGGTAGAAAAAAGTAAGTTCCAAATATCAGATAGAATATACAGTAAGTTCCAAATATCAGCTAGAATTTACACAATTACCCAGCATCCATTTATACAATGACCTAAGGGTAGGTACTCTGATGTCACCTTTGAGCCTTCCATTTATGGGTAATGGTGGTCTATGACTTTCCACATATCTATACAGCCATCCCTTCAGCAACAATTAGAAAGTGACTTTAAAACATTCTATTTCTGAATGTCATACTTGAAGTTGATTTTAGAATTTTGAAAAGCAATCCTCCATTCCCCAATGGTTGCACTTTGAAGCATTTTTATAGTCATGAATCATAACAGGCATAAACCCCATTTCCTAAGAATAGAAAATATTCTAATTCCTGTTGGAAATTTGAGTACTTGCCTTCCATAATTTTCTAGTAATACAAACTTAGATGTATGACACTTGATTTCCTGAACAGTTTGAAACGCTGAATCACATTAGACCAAATTCAGCCTCCAAAAATACTACACCACTCAAAATTCTAATCCTTTAAAAAATATTTTTACTCCAGGTGAAGAAAAAAGAAACAAAATGAAATGAATTATGCAATACCATAAGCACAACATAAAATACAGGTACCCTAGACCACAGTTTATATTTCACAATGTTTGCAAACAAAAATTTTCATATTAAACACCAATAAAATCTGTGAATGAGGCTTTTAATGAAAAAATTAAAATAAGAAATGGGGATAAAAGAACAGAAGAAAGGAAAAGAAGGAGATCCTAACTTAGAACCATGATAGTTTACTGTAAACTAGGAAATGTATTTAATGCCATTATCTACATCTGAGGTCAAACATTTCTTCTATCCAGTTTGGCAGACATGTGAGTAGGCTTCGGTGCATCAATAATCTATCAAAATGCTATGTGAAGCGCAGACAGAAAATCTCTCTGCCTTTGGATAAGCCTGCAACTATCCCAAAACAAAATGTTTAGTTTTTAAAATGGTATATCTTTGTCCAGGGCGTAGTTTAGCAGGTGTGTCATTCTACTTCACCTTGCAGACTTCAAGACACAAATTAAAATGCATCAAATCACCTGAGAGCTAAATTAACAGTCCTAACTCAAAGTTGTAATAACCATTCATAATGATGTTTGTGTAGCCTGCAACCTCATTAGGAATCAAATTATAGATGAAGGATGATTTGTGAATAACAGGATTAAAATGCCTCTCTACAAATGCATATGGTTCTTGAGAGAATAGTAAGATCAATTAGTAAGTATTATGTATGTGTATTTCCTTAAGAAGGTATAGGAAATTGAGACTTATTTTCACTATAACTGAAATAGTAAATTATTAATTAGTTCCAGTTAAGTGACATGTTATTGATTCAATGCTCTGTTTGGAGGAAGAGGTCCTGAGTGAACATACAAATGAGAACATAGTGGACCTTGTTGTGCCACTAATCCCCAGCACTTCTCCCTAGTGGATGTATGTGTGGCTTGACAAAATGGAAAAGCAAAGTCCCTGAGCAAAAATGAATAACTATGTTAAAATCCAATACAGCAAAGGAAAAATAAATTTAATGCCTGATTTTGCCTTTTAAAAATTCTCCCAAAGGAGAGGGTGGAGAGATGGCTCAACTGGTAAAGTGATTGCCTAGAAAGCACAGAGACCCGAGTTCCATCCTTAGAATCCGTGGAATAAAGCCAGGCATGCACAAGAGACCATGTTGATGGCAGGGATGAGTGCTGCTGCCACCGGTGGCTGCGTTGATGTCTACAATCGGTGCTGCCAACGGAAACCACACAGCTCCATGATCCATGCTGCTGCTGACTGCTGTGGGCAAGGTAGCTTCGTCTGCAGTGGTATCGGTGAATTGCACAGAATTGCACACCCACTCAAAAAGCAGTTCTTCCAAATTCACTCCTATTCTATCTAAAAGCAATGTGGCCAGCAAGATGCCTCAGTACGGAAAAGAGCTAAGTACACAAAAGTGACCTCTAACCCCTGGAATAAGGAGAGAAATGACTCTCAAAAGTTGTCCTCTGGGAGCCGAAAAAGGCCAGATCCTATAACCATACTCATGAATATCTTGCATATCACCATAGAACCTTCACCTGGCGATGGATGGAGATAGAGACAGAGCCCCCCATTGGAGCACCAGACTGAGCTCCCAAGATCCTGATGAGGAGCAGAAGGAGAGATCATGAGAAAGAAAGTCAGAACCATGAGGGATGCGTTCACCCACTGAGACGGCAGGACAGAACTAATGGGAGACCACCAAGTCCACTTGGAATGGGACTGATGGAACATGCGACCAAATCGGACTCTCTGAGGGTGGCTGATGGTGGAGGCTGACCGAGGAGCCAAGGACAATGGCGATGGGCTTGGTCTCTACGACATGGACGGGCTCTGTGTGAGCCTTGTCAGTTTGGTTGCTCACCTTCCTGGACCTGGAGAGAGTTGGGAGGACTTTGGACTCAACATAGTGTAGAGAACCCTGATGGCTCTTTGGCCTGGACAGGGAGAGAGTGGGGGTATGGGTGGAGGGGAGGGGAGGGAAGGGGAAGAAGGAGGGGAGGAGATGGCAATTTTTTAATAAAAAATAAATAAACTGGAAAAAAATAAAAATAAAAAAGTTGTCCTCTGACTTCCACACATGTACTGCGAGATGAATTGCCTGTGCTCCCACAGATATATCACACACAGAGAGACACTAATAATAAATAAAATAATAAGTAAATAAAAGTAATAAAAATACTTTTTTTTTAGCATGTTTGAATATCTAAGTGAGATCTGATCAGAGGAGCATCAATAGAACAGTAACCCATGGCAACAGATGCCAGCCGCGGCAGCATAGACAGTGGCTATCAGGAGCCATATTCAATTTCTAACTGTCCAATCCACAATCCTCCCAGGTAATTAATCCTGCTCCTGCTCTAAAGATATCTAGGAAGAATATGCATATTGTGCTGTATAGTGTATTATGCCAACTTTATACAATGGTCATTTGACAAGAAATCCTCAATTGAGAAAATTTCTGCCATAACATCAGGCTGTAGGCAACCTATAGAACATTCTCGTAATTAATGATTGATGTGAAAAGGCCCAGCCCAGTGTAGGTGGTGCTACCCCTGGTGTGGTTCTCCATGGAGTTATAAGAAAGCATGGGGAGCCAGCCAGTAAGTAGCTTCCTCTATGGCCTCTGCTTCAGTTCCTGCCTGTGGGTTCCTGCCTTGAGTTCCTACCCTGATTTCCCTGGATGATGAACTAGAAGCTGGAAGATGTAATACACCCTTTCCTCCCCAAGTTACTTTTGGTCATGGTGTTGTCTCACAGGAATAGAAGCCCTGATAGAATGCATATGGGATCCTTCAGGTGGATAGTGCATCAGTTAGAAGAGCTCTTAGCTACAGTTTCCCCTTATCTTTGTTTACAAATGACTATGTAATTTCATATAAGAGAAAAGAAGGCATTAGGACCTTAGCAATTCTAGCACTCTCTTCTCTGGTGGGATGCAGAGAAACAGCCCCTGGGGACTGATTCCCTCCAGATGACTGAATAAAATAGTTCTGAGACTGTGACCCTGGCTGGTGACAAACCAGCCTCCCTAGATGATTTCCCCTCTGATAGCACAACGCATCCCACAGAGCAATGGCCAATTTAGCATCACAATGCCCCTTAAAGATGCTGTGTATGCATTTCTAAAATATATAGGAACACTATTAATGTGTTTCAATATGGCTGTCTTGATTAATTTTGGATTCAAATCACAATATGTTAAAGTAAAATCTCTTCAAGGTATCTAACATAGCATAGAGTTTATATTAACAAACTTCCACAATAATACCTCCAATTAGGTAGCCTGGGTAATAAGAGTCCCACATGCTTTGTGATTTTCAGACAGGCTTATTTTAGTTTCTTCGATTTTTTTTTTTACATAGGAAGTTGGGGCATTTTACTTAGACACTGAAATTAACAAATTACCTTGGGTTTACAATTCTGTTCGTTGTTTTTCTTGGCAATCTCGGAACAGTTTGGAAAATTCAGTCCTAATTAAAGTTGACAAAGTATTTTAGGCCACTGGACTTGCCACTTGTGTTATTTCCCAGCCAGATTCAAATGCAAACCCCACGTCCCTACTCTGCACGCAGTTTTGTCCCAGAGTCCTTCCTCGGTGAGCTCAAATGACACTTTCTTAAAAACTAGGGTTATTGGTAGCTGTACACACGACAGTTTTTGACAGAGAAAATGAGGACATGCTTTAAAACATCAGTTCCTTCCAGGACAGGCTCTAGAAACTACAGGGAAACCCTGTCTTGAAAAACCAAAAAAACAAAAAATAAAAAAAAAAAATAAAAAAATAAAACATCAGTTCCTTTTTCTCAAAACAAATAATGCTAACGTTAGCTTTCTGTGGCAAACTACAAAAGACCTTAGATATTTGTCTTCGGTGTCTAAGCTGCCCTGCATTCCCTACATTGTTTGTCGAAAAGATGAGCTAACATACACTGTTGAGTTCGCCATTAGTGAAATATCGAATAGAAAAATGGTCTCAATGTCGTGAATTCTAGATTCTAGATTTATATGACACCATATAAAAATGAATGTGAAGTATTCATTATAGTGGCACTTCTAAATAGTTTTAGTTATCTATGACCTGAGCCCCTGAAATAATTATTATAATAAGTAAAATAAAGTACACGTTTGAAGATCAGCACAGAAAAGGAAAGTCAGACTTTGTTTTTTTGAATTTGCCTTTCAAGTCTTTATGTAAATCAAGAAGCAAGTGTATTAAGATCTGAGAGAGGTAATGGAGGATCACCTATGAAACAGGGGAACTGGTTTTGTTTTTTTTTTTTAACACCGTTTACTCTTCTCCTTGTCAAAACACAAGCAGCTTGGATGTCCAGCACACTCAACACTTTGCATGTAATCTCTCAAGTGTCTCTCATTCATTCCACTTTATTCCTAAATGGCGTGGTACAATATGATAAACTAGGAATGCTGCTAGTAAGCCAGGGTAGGCTCAATTTTCTGAGTTAGAGGTGCCCTAGCGTTCCCTCAGATATACCAGTGGTGGAAATGGCAGCATGAAAATCCTTGTAGGCCATCGAAAGACTGAGATGATCTCGGCCGCTCTTCTCCTTCCCTCTTCCTTCTCACCAAAGCTCTGTCCATAACTGAATATAAGCCAATCCTGCTCCTTTGTTCTCCAGCATGTGTACTTTCAAACATCCTAAATATAACAGTATGAGTTCTGCTCATGAACCATTTTCTTGCCCCTGGATTGGTTAACCTTCATGGTAATATCTTAGTTCCCTTTCCCATCATTGTGATAAAGCACCATGACAAAAGTCACTTAATAGAGAAGAGGTTTGTTTTAGCTTACAGTTAGTTTCAAGGAGATAGCATCTATCTAGGTAGCGAAGGCATGGTAGCAGGCAGAGAAGACAAGGTAGGAGGAGCAGGAAGCTGGCAGTATTCACAGTATTACAGTATTTTTAACACTGTATTTACACTCAAGAAACAAACAGTGAACAGGAAGTGGGGTCAGGATGTACAGTCTTAATCCCTGCCTCCAGTGACATACTTCCTCCAGAAAGGCTCCTTCCTAGCCTTCCCAAACAGTGTCACCATGAGGAAACCAAATGTTCAAAGCACATGAGCCTATGGGAGACATTTCAATTCAAACCATTCCATCCCTGACTCCTACAGGCTTGTGGCCACCTCTTGATGCAAGATCCATTTAGTATAACCTCAGATAGTCCCACAACCTGGTAATGAAATACCAAAATCTATAGCTCTGTGTCAGGCATCTGGAATTCATAATGTAACTGTGTCCGTTGGAACAGGCTGCCTGGGGCACATACACTCTCTCTCTTAGGCTGCTGCCACTCTTCTCGTATACCTTTCCTGGGAAACAGCTCATGGCTGTGATAACTTTAAATTCCTGGAGTCTCTACTGGAATGTTGGCTTCACCTTCTCGGAGCCGCACCTTTTGACAAAGCCACACCATGTCCTCTTGGGGTTTCCTTTCAGGACCGCAACCATGATATAATACAAGGCCTGGCCTCATCTGTTCTCTGAAACTCTGGAGCAAGACTCCAGGACCCCCTTAGTTTTGAATCTTTCATGCCTTCAAAACTGTTGTAACGTGGACAGCACTGCCAAGTTCTGTTATTGGCTTTGGCTAAAGCCTGGGCCCCTTGGACCACAGTTGTATCTGCTTCTGTGCACAGAATTTGGGGAAATGCTTTTCTAGGCAGTAGCTTTGGAGGAGCAGCGAAACCTCTCCCGTTCATTTTCAGCTCATGTTTTCTCCTTTCACAGAGTTGGCGTCTTCACAAGCTAGAGCCTGTGACAGCTGGGATCTTGCCGTCAAGACACCATCTACTGTCTCAGTTCG